>NW_008676700.1:0-17697 GCF_000695815.1 Acanthisitta chloris | reverse complement strand
CAACCTGGTTGATTCTATGATTCAAAATTTATTTTAAGCAGTCCTATGACATGATAATTAGAAGAAAGGACCAACAAATTAAAGCCTCAAGAACTGTCATACAGTTACATTCAAAATGCTTTTTAGTCAAGAACGTAGAAAGGGAAATTGTGTCCCAAAAGGTGGTTAGATCTTGAACTAATCTCCCCCCGCTCTTATATTTATCGTGTTCTGCTTCAATTTGTCTGATTCATTGTCTCAATTGGACAATAAAACAGGGTCATTGGTTTGAAGTGTTTTCATTATTATTTTGCTTTATTTTTATATTTGCCCCCACAAGCCTAATTAACTCCTGCTTTGTTAGAAAACTGGCTCAATGCACAAAGTAGGTTGCAAAGATTTTAATAATCACTCAGTGGCTGCATGTGGTATTTATTTAAAATGCTCACTTATATAATAGATGTGCATATTCTGATAGCACAGAATAGCATGTGCTTTGAACAAAAGATAACTCAGAGAAGCTGTTTAAACATCGCATTTATATTCCTATTTATAACTATTTAGCTCACATATAATAAATATTTCACTGTACTCCTTCTCCCCTAATCATGGATACCAAGTAGTCTTTCCTCAGGTGATCTATGCCAAAAAAGTTGCAAAGCTTCAGAATCAAAAACAGAGTCCTCATTATGATTCTGCAAATTATGAGTGAGTGGGCTCAGGAAATGATACAACAGGGGAAAAATGTTAAGCATCAAAAGCAAAGAGTGGAATGTGTTTACTGGAAGGAGGTTTGAAATGTTAACTTGAAAGATCATAAAGTTGGAGCTAAATGGGAGATTTAAATTTTGAGATATATAAAGCAGGAGAGAAGCATCTCTTACAGCATTTTGTTGTTGCTCTGTGTCATTCAGGAACAATAAAACTCTACAAACAAATTATAAAATTAATTAAACCATGCTTACAACATCAGACTCAAAAACTTTGAAAAATACACAATAGCCCTGGCTGCTTCTGTGGTTTGAATTTATGTACTTCAAACTGACACTAGAGAAGATTATAATAATGCTTCCAAGCACAGAAATACACTATCCCTAAGAGCAGTTATTCTATATTCTATGGGTATATTCTTTTGAATACACCTGTATGAAAAAAGACAAGTATTAGATAATCTCAAGTTTTATCACTTTTAATAACAAAACAAAGTACTGAATTTCAGTGAAAAATGCCATAGAGTTAATTCATAAATTTAGATAAACTGTAACTACAAGGTAGCTCATGAACTCCATTCCTCAGATGTAGATGTCTTCTGATTTAGTAAATAAGCTGTATTAAACTTCAGGCATTCTGCCTCTGAATGAAACACATGCAGCACTGCCCAGCACACACACAGTGTGTTGCAGCTAACTAATGTTCTTTTCAATATCATGGGTCATGGATGAACTAAATTCCATGTCCCTTTGCTCTCTTTTTACTACTTTAAATCATATTATGCCATTGATTTTTAAAACAGAACTCCCCACAAAATCCAATAGGACTCTGCCTGGAAATCAATGGTATGATATGGCCTTAAGTATTCCATTAATCAGCTGCAAAGGTGGACTGAACAGGTTAAAAAAGGTGAAATGCACATCACCAGGTAAGGCTGCAAACAGATGCACACACACACAGAAGAACTCTCTCCTTTCACCCAATGATTTCTGCAATTAAAAGGTAAAGTAGGTGTTCTCCTACCTCTCCAAGGTAGCACAGTACGGTATGATATGGCCTTAAGTATTCCATTAATCAGCTGCAAAGGTGGACTGAACAGGTTAAAAAAGGTGAAATGCACATCACCAGGTAAGGCTGCAAACAGATGCACACACACACAGAAGAACTCTCTCCTTTCACCCAATGATTTCTGCAATTAAAAGGTAAAGTAGGTGTTCTCCTACCTCTCCAAGGTAGCACAGTACAAAGCAAAATACGTCTCTTCTCTCCTTTCACCCAATGATTTCTGCAATTAAAAGGTAAAGTAGGTGTTCTCCTACCTCTCCAAGGTAGCACAGTACAAAATGACAGAGCACACACACACAGAAGAACTCTCTCCTTTCACCCAATGATTTCTGCAATTAAAAGGTAAAGTAGGTGTTCTCCTACCTCTCCAAGGTAGCACAGTACAAAGCAAAATGACAGAGGTCTCTTCCCCTTTCATCTCTGTTGAATGGTTTGAGTAAGAAGAAACTGAAGCCATGCCCTCATGGCCCACATGGCACTGCTGCATCCTCATGCCCTGGGTACAACTCTCTGAAACAAGGATCAGGTTTCTTATCACCTCATCTCTGCCCCTTCACCTGGACATCAAGTGATGCCATGAGACAGCCTCTGCTACTTTCTATGCAAAAAAACCACCCAAACATTTTATATAAATATATATACAGATACTATCCATTCTGTTCTCAGCAATTCTGTAGCCAGAAGCTTGCACACATGGGAGAAATACCTAAGACAGAGAAATTTAGGAGGTCTTTACATCTGTGGCATTGATTGGTACAGAATCAACAGGAATAAAGTCAGCTTTTCACCATTTCAGACACAGATCATGAATGGCAAGGGATATATTCAGTGTATCCACTTTTTCAATGCAGGTTTTCAAACTTCAAGAAAAAAGTTTTAAGAGAATACCTACAAGTACTGTTTATTTATAAGGAAAAGACAACACAAATACAATTTCACTGTAATGGTCATAAATCGCCGATCAGTGACTAGACATGAATCTAGCAGAATCCAATTTTTTTAATGGCTCAAGAGGGGTAATTTATATTCTAAGGGGGCAAAGGATACATAGTGTACTACCTTAATCTCTCAGACTAACTTAAAGCATGGCCAAGCTCATTTCCCTTCCTAGTAAATTGTCCAAACCTGATCACATCACTCTTTGCTTTCCCATCATCCATATAACTGCGGCTCAAAGGGACATTAATTTGTGCAGAACAGATAACATTTACCATACAAAATCCAATGAAAAGAAAACTAATGTACCGGGGGGGGGGGGGGGGGGGGGGGGGGGGGGAGGGGCTAGGAGTGTAAGAGTATATATCATGAGTGGAATAAAAAGCATTAATCTAAACTAAACTAAAATTTTCTGCCATGCCCTCATATGGTTCCTTTCTGATTAGAACAAGTTTCTTTTTAATATTAGGTGCTTAGTAACAGAAAAGAATTTGTAATAAGATTTCTCAGAGATGAAGCATCCGCTCTTTCCTTTCAGGAAGCAACATTTTCTTTTACCCAGCACACATTTTAATTGCCTAAGATGCAATTTCCCTTATGAATAATTTGAATACAGCTGACTTTTTGACTAAGCAAATTTTCCTCACAACTCAAATGATGTGTGCACTGTAAAATATGGAAAACCATGTGGCAGGGTAGCAGAAGCAAAGTGATGGAAGCATAGCATTAATTTTAATGTCATTTAAGAAGTCACCAAGGTTCATAGTCTTTCAGCAGCACGTGCCTCTGACCAGATGTGTAGCCTACATTTTAGTTCACAGCCCCAAAGTATTCCTGCACTAAGCTCCATTCACATCATCCTACTCAATGTCAGCTTTGCCATTACAGACCCTCTGTCAATACTTCACACGGGCTCTAAATAAAACCCACTGCAAATTGAAGTTTGGCCATGTCTCTTCATCAGAAAATTCTTCTTTCCCTCATACACTGCCCTCATGGGGCCTTGTGCTTCCAACTTCACATATGAATAGCTTATTGAAGTCACTACATCCTGAAGTGGGAAAGCAAGATTTAGCAGCTAGAATTAAAATAATTCTACCTTCTTTCGACTAAAACATAATAAAGCAGAAAAAATAATCAAAAAATAACTAAAGAAGCACATTCTCTTCCAGTCTAAGTGGCAGGTGTGAGTTTTCAACGAATCATGCAAGAGACTTGGATATCATCTGAGAGTCATAGATAACTTAAAACAACTAAAAATTAGATCACCATCTTCCATTAACAGAATCAATCTGCAAATAAATGGCAATTTTAATGAGACCACAGGGCCAAAATAGGACTAATAAAGCAGTTTTGCTGATATTGTCAGTGTATATCATTTGGAAATGCATTCTCTGATCCCAAAAATGCATTCAATGAAGACTTTGTAGTGGCTGTATTAGCTGCCTATTCTACTAAATAAATTGAAAATCTAATTACTCTTACTTTGGAAAGGGACTTCGTTATTTATTTTAATGTTGGAATTGTTTCACTAAGAGGAACTTTATTTTACAAGGACTGCATTGGGAAAATTTGTCTCCTAAGGGAAATAAACGAGTTACATTCATACCAACATAAACTACCTCAGCTGATGAGTAACCACTACCCATAACTTAATATAATTTCAAATTATTTGCATTTTCACTTGCCCGTTGCAGCTAAGCCATCTGTTACACTTTTTTATTTTTTATTTTTATTACCTTTAAAAATAGCAAAAGAAAACACTCTTTTATCTATGCCTCTTTACTGGTAAGACAGTGTTCAGCTAAACCATACCAATGATAATAAAAAAAATACAAACTCAGCAGTTTCTGATGTGTCTTCCCAATGTTTGATACAAGATTTTAGTTCACTGGATCAGATACATACACCTCTGGCAGATAAACATATATTCCATGAAGTTGATCTTCAGCATGTTTAATAATATTCAGCACTTTTTTTAAAAAAAAAATCAGGTGCATGTAGAATCAGTTAAACCTGCTAAAATCTTAGCTAAGACCCTATTTTATTTAAAAAAACCATATAATTAATATACTCCTGAGTACAAAAGATCTTGATTAATAGACTAAATACAGAAAAAATCATCTGCTTTGATCTGTGAAATATTCTTGTTGGTAAAACATAAATATTTTGTTCCTTTAGCAAATACTAGAACACTTTCAAGAATATGGGCTCTTAACTTTATTATTTTAAGTTATTTAAAGCCCATGTAGCACTGACCATGCTAAGCACTTTCCTATGACTGATGAGACAACAGGCTCTTCAGTTTATATGATGGGTACTACTTAAGACAGAAAATAAACCAAACCAAACCATCAAAAACTCACACCTCTCTCCCTGCCTTTTCATCTTTCTAGGGACATTGTGCTGCTTGACTAACCTGATCTCCTTCTGCAACCTCTAGTGGATGAAGGAAAGGTTGTAAATAAGTCTACTAGGACTACAGTGAAATCTTTGACACCATTTTGGCCTGCATTCTCCTAGAGGAACTGGATTCCCATTGCGTGGACAGGTTTACTCCTCACTGGGTGAAAAACTGGCTGGATGGCCAACCCTAGAGAGTGGTGTTGAATGGTGCTATATGCATCTGGCATCCTGTAACTAGTGGTGTTCCCCAGGGCTCATCACCGGGGCCAGTCCTGTCTAGCATCTTTATCAACAACCTGGATAAAGGAATCAAGTGCAGCCTCAGCAAGTTCACAGACGAGATCTAGTTGGGCAGGAGGATTGATATGCTTGAGGTTAGGAAGGCATTTCACAGTGCTGGATAAATGGTTGGACTTGATCATCTCAAAGGTCTTTTCCAACCTAAATGATTCTATGATTGAGTTGTGGGATTTCAAAGAAATCCACATTAAAACTTGGAAAATATTCCCCCTGGAGAACAGCACTAATTAATTCATTAGTGATGAAATGTATTAGTGATGAAATACGTCTATGTATTTAGGTCTATCTTCAGATTAGGGAAATCTTCTCTGGGTGTTGGAGAGCAAACTATTCCCAGAAATTAATACATGAAAGCATCTCTCCATCAAGAGGAACTTCAGCAAAACTCTAAGGGAGAAAAATTAAATGAATTCCTAAACCGTTTCTTAGTGTAGAGAGTTTTCAATATTTAATAGGCACATACAAGTTGAAAAGAGGACATAACCTCTCTTTCTTTATGTTTTTTTTCCCTCTAAAATTGTAGTGCTGAGGTCTTTTTGGCTTTTTTTTTAAAATTGAAAACTGTAAAAATAAACTAGTATCCTGAATCCATAATTATACATACTTAGAACAAAAATATACTGGTTCCATCACTGGAATTGATAACAGCTAAATATAAGCAGTTGTATTCACATTTAAGGTGGGTCTATGGTCACGGGACACCCATGGAAAATGTGGGAAATTACTCAAGTACAGTGGGTTTTTTAACCTTTTGCAGCTTGAAGGCCCCAACATATTCATGTCGAAAGAGCAGACTCCAGTAGAAGTGTCACAGAAAAAATCTCTCTCTGAGCAATATTAATTTGACTTGAGGGAATGGGAAATGGTGTGGAAATCACCAGAAATCACTAAGGAAAAGAAACTTTGACATCAAACACCTGAAAACAGATTCCTAGGAAACAGATCCTGTACTGAAGAGTTCTAGTCCAAGAGCTGTCAGTTTAGCAGCAAGGCTGCACAGAGCAACAGTCACCTCCGTGGATATCACAAGTCTCCTAGTCCAGGTGAAAGAGCTCAACCCTCAGTGCCATATCTGAGAGGCACAAGAGTAGATAAACCCACCATCCAGGACTCCTGAAGCCCTAACACTGACAATTTCATGGAGATGCAAGATCACACATAATAGCTTATGGCAGGCTGAGCAGCTGTTTCTTCTGTAATAAAATAAAGTAAGCATAATTTAACTTTGTCACCTCATAAATCCCAAGGAAATTTCACTGAATTCTCCAAGGGGAAAGCCCTTCATTAGCACAAAATATATCATACTTGCACTTATTTTGGACTATCTTATTCTTTTCTCCTTTTACTGAACAAACTGACTCCTATTCTGTATCCTTGAGCTGAGAGATGCTGCCTAGTATCTGTGTCCCCCTATGAAAATTAGATCAATCTGTGGGGGTCTCCAGTCACTAAAGTGTTATCCAAACACTGTTTCTTGTATTGCTTTGTTTCTTTATGGAATTTTTAACATTGAAGACTATTTGATGGTGCCACGCTGGGTGACTTGCAATGTTACAGTGGAAGCTTGCATGGCTTGGTTTGGTTTTGAAAACAGCCCAGTTGGTGATATACCTCACTTTTGTTTTGGAACTAAATCAACTAGGAAACATAATTATACAAGAAAAATAGTTATAGAATTTCAAATCACCACTAAAGAAAAAGCAACAGCTTTTGCCTGATCTATAGGCTGAGAAAGCAAATGGAACTAAAGAAAAATGAAATTTGTTGTAGCTACATACATGGATAGAGTATGGAGAGGCTAATCAAAAGAAACAGATATTTTATGCAGTATACACCTCTGACTGGCCTTTTTACCTCTACTGTCTTGTTTTTAAGAAGGAAATTAGCCTTAACACTTTTTAAAAAAAAATAAATCTTTACTGCAAGATATATTCATCCAGTTCTAGACAGATGGATTAGTTTAAATTGGGACTCCAGGAGCTCATTCCATCCAATCCCCTCTCAAGACATTGGTCAGACTGTACAGGACCTTGCCCAGCAGATTTTTGAGCATATTACTGGACAGAGATGCCATATTTCCACATATGTAATCAGTTTCCTTTGTTGTTATGACATCCAAGAGCAGCTCATGGCTGTCTTTCATTTCTTTTCTCACAACACTAGTTCCTGAATTCTTATCCTTTTATTAAGCAGGATTTAGGTCCTCTGATAGGTTTTCTCACTAAAATTAGAAGACTTTGATGTCAACTGCCAGTGACAGTATATCCAAACTCATGCTTGAGCACAGACACAAACAGTACACATACACAACTGGAGAATATCACATTGTGGAACAAAAGGTGACAAACAGTCTGTTGGGTAAAGGCCAGGCTGGATGGGGTTCTGAGTAACCTGGTCTAGTGTAAGGTGTCCCTGCCCATGGCAAGGGGGTTGAAACTAAATGGTCTGTATCCCTTCTAACCCAAACCATTCTACAATAAATTACAACTATGCATCCTCTGGGCGCTCCCAGCCAGACCCACTGGAGGATAAAACATGCTCCTTAAAACAGATACACAAGATGTTTTACTTCACAACCTGAAACATACATAAGACCTTTTTGGAAGCTGATGTGATAAGGCTCTGTTAGTCAGCAGGTTTTTTTCCTACAGCAACTTTAGTTTCCCACACACCAACTTTCAAGATTAACTGTATTTTCTGTTTACAGTAACTGGGTTGTTCAGAGCTATAAATTAATTTTGGGCTACCACAGACATGGGCTTTGTGAGACTGGTGTTTGCAGTGAGATCAGCTTTATCAACATAGTAAAACATGCCTAAAGCACAAGCAAACCTGACCCATGGTAAGAAAGAGCAGGGTACAGAATAACTTCAATAATGCTTCTTGCAGCAGTGCCCCTGCTTCATGTGAGGTTACTTGGGCAATACTCCATATCTTTCTGTTCTAGGTCTGTGACTGAAGAACTAGCTTCTTCCTCTTATTGTACAAGTATAAATACACTGGTAGGAAACAGGAAAAAATTTGTCTCATGAAAATTCACATATTCCCTTGGCTTCAGCACACTCTAGTAAAATGATCATTACCAGAAAACGTAACCAAAAAAACAGAGCTGACTTTGAACTGGCAGAGATAAGAGCACTGGGTGAAAAATATATCATCCACATGAATAAAAACCATAAGCTATTTCTTCTAATGGACTAATGGGAACAATGTTCAGAATGGGCACAAATTTGAGAAATATCTTTTCTAACCAGAAAGATAGCAGTTGAACAAGAAAGCAACAGGATGTTGGCATCTTATTGGTAATTTCTATTAATGCTGAAGGAATATTTATCTGTTAGGAAAAAAATGGTCTACTGGATTGGCAGAAATAGGAAATGAAAACCAAGAACAGCTAAACAGGTATAAATACACAAAATGCAGCAAAATTCAATATAGAGCAAATAAAAACATTTCATAAGAAATATTCTCTTTTCCTCTGTAGAATCAGAGCAATAAATTACATAGATCTGAGACCAGGTAGAGACCAGAGGAAGTTCAGTATAGTTGCAATGAAATAACAGGCAAACATTGATAAAAATCAAGAGACTAACCCTGATCAAGAAGTGCATATCAACTACTGAAAGATGACTCAAACACATCACAGGTGAAAGACATCTGCATGCAGTCTAAGTAGTGTGACTTACCATGACTTATAGAACCACTAACGTTCAGCCAAGGTATTATACATAAGACCCTGTAAGCCTAGTCCTGGCAGCATTCTCCTGCTATCATTACCATTTCTATCAAAGAAGTAATTTCCATTACAGCAACAAATGCCTCCTGGAACTAATTGGTACTCTCATGCAATCTCAGTGCAGAGGCTAATTAAGTACCTTTTGAGCCTGAGAGGTTCTGAAGAGATGATCTCTCCAGCACAGAACTGAGACCTAGTAATGAGGCAGGATCAGGATGATTCCTCTGCTAATGCTCATTCCTTACCTGTCCTTACACATATGGGATTCATCCATATGTTTAAGGAATCCCTGAAGACCCTATAGAAAACAAAAGTCATTAATGCTGCAGTTCGCTGCTCATGGGGAGAAGGATCACAAAGGAAGTCTGAAGTAAGAGTGGCTTTGTTCCCAATCTCCCACCAATTGCTCAGAAAAAAATTGTTTGATCAAGCAGGAAATATGACTGAAGAGTGGTAACAGCAAAGGACTGATCCCTGGAAGTCATTACTGATATTCTTTTCAGTTTGGAGGACTGTCACCTATATCTGCTTAAGATACAATTTACCTAAACACAGCAATTCTTACTGAAGAGCTTTCCCCTCTCAATCAAGCTGTTATTTGGAAAGAAAAAGCACAACAGAAGAATTAAATAAACTAGCAGCTTTATCAAGCAACTCTGCATATTCCTATCGGATGACCTATTTTTATTCCGTGGAGTACAAATAAATACACATCAGGTCAGCAGGTTCCTTCAAAATAAAAGGAATAGTTTAAGCCCTGAGCCACAGCCTTTGCCTGTGCTATGTGTTGAAGTGCTCAAAATACATAAAGTACACAAAGTCTTTGACCAACAGACTCACAAGTGTAAGAGACCTATGCAGTCAGGAGAGTATAATGAGCTTAAGCCAGAGCTCTTCAGGAAAAGAGGTTTATAAAGTGTATATTCTTGAACATGAGATTATAACTGCTGTTCATCTGCTTTTTAACATTTTTTCAGACATACGAGTTCATTTCAGCTATCAGTTAGCTGGAAAAATGGAATTAGACATTTTGTAGTTATTTTGGATAATCCTAACAAGCATATTTACTGCTTTGCTTTGCACTTAGTATTGGTCTGGGATTAGGCACTTCTTGGCAACCTGATATTAAAATATACCCCTGCTGCTAGAAATTTTCTATTGTAATGAATAATAGAATATAATGAATATGTAATGAATAAATAATTAATAATTACTGTGATTGTGTTATAACACAATTCCTTTGTCTTCCTCTATTTAAAAAATGCCCAGCAGAGTTTTTAAAAAGAGCAAGTTAGTGGCATACATAGCTCTCTCTGAAAAGATGACAAAGGATTTGTCGTCCAAGTGGTTAAAGGGCAGACCTCCAAACTAAAACACTTTAGAGACACACTGAGCAAAGTGCCATTTGCCAAAAGCCAAATTGCCATTTTGGCACATGTGGATCCATAGCTAAAGCATGGAAAATCTGTCAGTGCATGCTGCAGCTTCTGACCCAGACCCTCCCCTTCTCCAGAGATGCTGCACAACTCTGAGGCTTGTGGAGCGTCACTGACAAGATTTTCATGGCAATTGCAACTGTTATTTTGGGACATGGACTGCTAATCTCTTGCTTAGGTCATTCATACAAGCAAATCAAAACTTATCTAATTTTTTCTTCTTTGAGAACTTCTCTAAATCTCTGGAATTTTGTGTGTCTCTTTTTGCTTACTCTGACAGCAAAGATAATTACAACTATTTCTAAGCTGGGAAATCATCCAGTTTTTTTCTCTCTTGTACTCCATTCTCTCTCCTTTTTCATGCTTTTAGCATCTTCTACACTACCTCTAGACTGAGGTACGTTTGAGTTTGCAGCCCATCAGTACTGTTTTGTCCTGAACACCTCGAGAATCAGATGAGAGTAATCACAAAATTATATCTCTATCTTGGTTAGAAAAACTGAAGACTCCCTGGTGTTAGTATCTCAGTAACTCAGCTATGCCATATCAGGAGGCCTAACTACATGTTCTCTTACAAGTAATGATATCATATCAGATTTCCTCACAAAGACAGAGGCAAGGATTTTTAGGTAAAAGTACCTTCTTACAAGAAACTGAATTTCATTATAGATAATTTTAATCCACATAAGTCTGTATCACAAATGACATTTCCAGTGTTCAAACTTCAGCATATATAAGAACTGCAAAAGGTCAGAAATCCTTTAACACCATTTGGAACATACCCATTTTAATAGAATTCATATATATATATATATATATAATGTTCAGAAAGTGAAAGGACATGCAAAAGCAGAACTGGAATCAATACTGAAAGAGAAGTGAGATGGCAGGGTGTGTGCATGTGTGGAATTGAGAAACAGCATAAAAGTCTTCAACATATTTGCTGTAGTGAGAAAGTAGGTATGTTCTGAGCTGTCATCCTAGCCTGCTCAAGGGTGACAATAATCATTGACACTCCATGGAATACATCTGCCACCAATATAAATGGATAAATTTCTGATGATCAGTTAAAATGTATACACTCTTACAAATAACATGCTTCAAGAAAGATAGTCTCTGTTGCAAATAAACTTCAGAGTAGCCAATTTAAGCCTCTCTTTTTTTATATTATCTTCCAATTATCATCTAGGATTTGCTCGAACAGCTAAGCAACTCAAAGGAAACTATACTAGAAGTATTATTTCTTGTATTTTGTTTTTATCTTAAAAATGGGACACTCTAACTCTGTGCAGGAGAAGCTGAACAATATATGCCATGGCATTGCTTCAAGTCTATCTAGATCTAATATGCATAAACATCTTGAGGTAATTGAAGTCCTTCTCTGTCAAACAGACAATATCTACCAAATGTTTAATGATAGCTACAAATTAGAGTTTTTAATGTCAGACTCTCTTCCAGCTCAGCTTGCTTAGTGTTTTCTTATGTCTAGTGGAATTCACTTTTTTGTGGCAAAGAAAAGTGTGATCCCACTGTGGCTGGGTCATTTCATCCCCTTTTGATTGTGTTCTACCCAGTCTGTATCCTGCTGGAGAAAGAGAGACATACTTTTCAGAAGAACTCTTCTTCCTGAATATGGTACTTACCTGTTAATCTGCCTCCTCTTTCATATTTACTTTGGTAACTTCAGTTTTCAAATACAGTTCCAGAGCTCTGTCACTCCTGTGTACTGTGATTTCAAGGTAACTTTAAAGTTATATATGGCAATGTACTTAGTTTAGTAAAGTATATAACATACCTATGTATGCTCATACACAAGATATATGTATTTATAGCAGACATCTGTAGTACATATTAGCAGAGGCACTCAATTAACATTTGATAGAAGAATTTTTTTATTGTGTAGTATCTCAGTGTCTAGAAACAGTACCTACTTGACATTTATAACTCTCTTAACAGAATCCTTACAGATAATTTCTGTCTATTATGGTGATAACACACTTGGGAAAATCTGTGCTTAAAATACTTCTCTCACTCAAGAATAATGTGATTATTGCATTCATAGTTTACTGAAAAGATTCTGTCATTGACATCAGAAATCAGCACCATCAAGTACCTTCAAAAGTGCTAAATCTATCTGTCTTGCACAGAGTCAGATAGAAACACAACATTTTGAATGGAAAACAAAATACATGTTAAAACAAGAACTACGAAGAGTGTCCAATGTAGGCAGGATAATACCCTGAAAGGAATTATGTTCTATACCAAATCACAGAGGAGGAACCAGCTTGATCCAACTTGCATATTTGTTCCTATTCAAATATAAATGAAATTCTTGTGAGGCTATTGAAAGTTATCTATTAGTTACATATAATCATGTTACTAATTTTCAAGAAAAAAATTCACATTACCTTCCTAGCCTTTAAATCCTTTATTTTGTGATTTTTATGGCTGATCTCTCTTTTGATATGATGTTCTAATTATACATGGAACATCTACTTCCTCAATATAAACAAAATAATTTATCAAATTCAGTGATTATTAAGGCTCTGGTCTGTTTATAATTGACATTTGTTTCTGAAAAATATATCAGTCGACATTGGCAAATGTGCAAAATATCATTAATCTCTAAATGCCTTTCATTATGACCCCTTGATATTTTATATACATATATATATAGAGAGAGTTTGTTCTTCTAATACTGGAAAGTCATGACCTAAGCCAGAAAACTTCACCTACAATGTAGTATACATTGACCTATGCAATGATTACAATGACAAAGTCTTTATCAACACAGGGTGGTTTATGTTTAAAGCATATAATTCTGATTATTTAGAATCTTCTCTACTAGATGGAAAAATCCTTACCCTTCTTCCCAGGAAACACAAATACAATCACAACAGAAGACAGGCTTTCACTACCTAGCAAACAAGATTTTTGTTTCAGACAAATACATCCTTCGGTGTATAACACACACTAACAAGGGTCCCACAAATTCACTGTGAGATTCTTTACTGCAGCATGTGGGTGAGAAAATAACAAATCTGATAGCAATTAGGAAGCAAGATATTCCACAGAGGCTTGACAGTAATTTAACAAACAGCAGCATTCTTTACTTATAACACCTTCACTGTCCTAAAGCTTCTTACAGTCTTTTCACCAGATGCTGGCCATATATCTTGCCCCTAAAAAACCAGACATCGAAGTATCTTACGAAGTTTTATTAATCTTTCATTTTTTAAAGCCTCTGGTTTTTTCCTGATGTCAAACCTACCACCCCTCCTGACTAGCAAAATCTTCCTAATAGCAGCAAACTAGCAGAAACCCTGCATGGAGCTCAGCCTCCTCTTGTAACTGACAGCAGAACAGCTTTCTACCCACTTAGTCTCTTTTCTTCAAGACAGACAAAAAGGGAAGAAACTTCATCGGGAGGTAGCAGTTTAGATATTTGACATTTCACTGCTTGATGCTCACTTTCATCAGCAATAAGATCTTGACTTTAATACTGAAAAATAATGAAGAAGAGCAAAATCAAAACTGACACTGTGTGTCTGCTTAGACTCATGGTGCCTATATGCTACCACAGAGAACAATAACTTTTTTTTTTAAAAGCATTTTGCAATTGCATGAAAGGTACCTTTAGCTATATCTACACATTGACTATAGTAGCCAAGTCAGCCTTTAAAAATGAAAATTCAAATGTGTTTCAGATGCACTAATTCACACTTTAGGAAGTAACATAGAGTCATTTAAAAGACTCCAGTGATGGTGACTAAACTACTTCCCTGGGCAGCCTATTCCACTGTCTGACAACTATTTTGGTGAAGAATTTTTTCCTGATATCCAATCTAAACCTCCCCTGGTGAAATTTGAGCCCATTTCCTCTTGTCCTGTCAAATGTTACCTGAGAAAAAGAAGCCAATCTTCACCTCAATACAACCTCCTTTCAGGTAGGTGTAGAGAGTAATAAGGTCCCCCATGAGCTTCTTTTTGTCCAGACCCTTCACCAGCTTTGTTACCCTATACATGTTCCAGTATCTCCATGTCTTTCTTGTAGTCAGCCCACAATATGGAGGAGACTACAACATTATATAAACCACTATAATTTCATATTGTAACACAGTGCAACAAACCACACTACTCTGATATATTCACATGAAAGGAACCACAGTGCCTTTTAGAAATTCTTTTTTCCATTTTATAATTTAAAAGTGCACTAAGACTACCAAATAAATTCTGTTTGAAGCTCTTCAAGGCTTATAGAAGATGAACTCTTACAGGTTTTAGCTTTGTGTTATTTTTATTGTTCCTTCTTCATTCTCCCTTTTTCATTTCATTCCCTAATAAAGAGCTAAAAGCTGCAAAAATGAAAGGAGATATTTTTCCACTTACTATAGATGGTTGTATGTATTGCTACACTTCTATACAGTTGCACAGATAAGCATGTTTTTCATCCCATATCAGTTTTTTTGCTCTTATTTATGCCTCTCAATGCATCAGGAAAATAGCATATTTTAGAAGAAAATGGAAACAAAGCAAAGGGGAGCAAAGCATCAACACTATTCCAGAACAGCAAATGGCTAAGATACTTGTCTGGGAGTTGGGAAACCTAAGGCAGATAGTCAGACACAGATAATTGGACTTGGGTCTCTGCCAATCTAGCTTCATGCCAAGTCCACTCTATTTGCTTTTCTAAGAAAAGGGGAGTAGTCAGCATCTTTCATTTTAACATGAAAATGCATCATAAAACTTTATCACTCAAAACTGACACGTTGTCACACAAAGCTTGTTTCAAAGTATAGTCATCCTCCAAATGAAAATGTTTAAATAAAAATTCCCACCAGTCCTACTTATCTTTATGGAAGGTAGAGAAATAATTCCTTATGACACTTACACAGCCAAGTTCAGGATACAGCATACTTATGGGATTGTATAAAAATATGCAGAGAAGAGATTCTTAAAGAGACCCAATAAAATGGTCACTAGGGTTCACAAACATCGCAAGAGAATACTGAGCCACTTTAAGGACATGATGTAAAAGTCAGACAGCACTGGTTCGAGTTGAATGTAAAAAACACATGGCAAACTTGCACCAAACTCCTAGAAGTTTGTTTCCCAAAGCCTGAACAGGACAGTTTGCAAGGCTTAGCTACAGATACAATATCAGTGACAACCCTGTTCTGGTACTGCAGCCTACTGCTAGCAACATTGCTATCCTAGGATCTAGAGCAAAATGTGAGGTAGCCAAAAATTATGTTTATCACATTCATCATTTCACTCAGATTCTTATTTCAGTTGTTCCTTGCAGGTTTGTTCCTTCCTGTGTGTGTTTCTCCACAGCCAGTTCAAGAGTCAGTTTCTGTCATACAACACTTTTCCCACTTTTTAAAGAGCTCTATGGCCTTTCCCGTTTTCAACATCTTTTCTGTTAGTAACCCATTTGTATTATGCATCTCTTACACAAAAGTATATTTATTTTTTCAGGAACATTAAAGTTCTAGCTATTTGCCTCAGAATGAAGGAATACAGATAATACTGTGACAGTAGTGGACACCATTTAATCTGCATTGTAGTTTAGCCAAGGGTGGGAAGTAAAACAAAAACATCTTGATTAATAATATATTATTTTAACAGCAAGTTTTCTCTGTCTTGATTTAATAAATATAATTTTCTTTTGTAATTCCATAGATTCCAGGACAAGTATTTACTACACTTTCTATTCGTCGTGGCTTACCAAACACTTTTTAACATACTCCAAGAAACACAGGACCCACAAAGAAAGGTCAAAGCCTAAAACTTATGGATAATACACAACAGTCAAGCAGGAGATATCAAGGCTATCAGCATTGTTTGAGGCCCCTGCAATATTGGGGAAAAAACAGCTAAAACAAACACCCATATTTAACATGTCTCCACTATCTCCAGGAAACAAAAGCATTCCTGAAAATACAAAACGTGACAGAAACCGAAACAGAAGCAAACCCAGTGTGATTACCTAACTGTGCAGGGCAAACACTTCTGCCTTCATATTTAGGTCAATGTGCTGAGTCTGTGCAAGGTTGACAAGGTAGCAGACTGAAGGCCTCTAGAGTCAAGTTCTAGCAATGTACAAAGATCTTTAAAGGCAGCAAATAAACACATAAATCTTTGTGATCAAGTTTTGAATCATTATGTGGTAGACAAATCATTTTTTCCTTTCATTTCCATCACAACTGGCTAACAGAAACCTTTCAGACAGCATTATCCCTTAGTATAAGTAATTCCTCTTCCTCCTCAGTTATTTACCACTCAGATGTAATTTTAAGGTTCATATTCTCTTACTCAGCCTAGTGGAAATAGCACCATGTCACAACAGATAGAGGATATAAAACTATGAACATAGTGTGTGCAGTGAAGCCCATTCCTCTTGCTTTCTACCTTTGTAAGTAAAGTGATCAAAATATTTAAATCATGATTGAGAAAAGCATCACTAAAAGACCTTGAAGAGGCTTTGCAAACAGCTGCCAACCATTACTGCATCTCCAGTCTAATTACAGCCACATACCTGGGGGGGGGAGGGGGGAAAATGACAAAATACCCAGGTCTACTGTCTTTGAAATATTTTTAATTATGCTGTGGGCAGTGAGTTTCTGGAAAAAATATTAATAGATTACAAGGGAAGTCCTTCCTTCTCTGCAACCATCTCCTAAAATGCCCAAGATCAATAAGACATTGTGTTTATCATTTCTGCAAGTTTGCTTTGGTCTTTTCAAACATGTAGGCCAGGTGTACTGTGTTTGTGCCAATAAGCATCTTGAGGTAAAATCAAGTCAGCTGGGGCATGAAACTGCTGGGAATCATAGGAGCTACAGAGAATGCACAAGATTCAGTCCACAAAGCCAATAGAATCCTGGGCGGTATGAAAAGGAGTGTGGCCAGCAGGTCAGTTCTCTCTACTCTGTTTTCATGAGACCCCCCCTGGAATACTGTGTGCAGTTCTGGTGTCCTCGACATAAGACAGGCATGGAACTGTTGGAGCAAGTCCAGAGAAGGGCCACAAAGTTGCTCAGAGGACTGGAGCATCTCCTCTATGAAGACAGGCTGAGGGAGCTGGGGCTGTTAAAGCTGGAGAGGAGAAGACTGCATGGAGAC
>NW_008676699.1:6124-7832 GCF_000695815.1 Acanthisitta chloris | reverse complement strand
TTAAATTCTATGATTCTATGAATTAATAGTCAGATATGACACAAAATCAAGACCCAAATCTATGAAGACTAATGATAGCTATTTCTTTGGCCTATTCTCCATTTGATCCAAAAGCAAATCACACTGTCTTCAATACATATGGGTATAGGCAACCATGAGTCCAATCTTTCTTTCAGTAGCAGTTCTAAGAACAAGGACTGTAAGATTTGGCTCATTAATAGCTTAGTCTTAATTGTATTTAATTTAGGGGGGGAATTGTATTACCTTTAATGACAGGTTGAACACCCCACTCCCCTTCCTTTCTTCTACTATATGTATGTATATAAATCAACACTGATATGAAGCTCAGTCCTGCTCCCAGCAAAGCTAATAACACAATTTCATCCAGATAAAACTGACTCTTGCAAGTAATCTTCACACTTGCTTTACATCACACACTATAAATGTATAGGTCTATATATACATGTACATGTGCATATAACTAAATATGTGAGAAAGGTTCAAGAATAACAAAATAGGTTATTGTTAGTTGACAACTACAAATCCAAAGGACTCATTTCTCCTTCTCCTTTCCTGTTCCCTCCAAGAAAGGTTCATAAAAATGTATTCATTTTTATCTCATGCATTTACCATTTAGTGAGGGAACTTAATTGTCAGAAGTCTGGCATTTTGTTTCCTCTAAATTAAAATAATGAAAGAGGTAAGAGCTAATTAATGTGCTCATCCCAGGGTGTGCAATCTATGAAAGTGTTGTGCATTTTTAAAATCTAATCTCTGTGGGACTGCTACTTCACCCTCCCTTCTGGAGCAAGTCAACAGAAATGAGAAAACAACTTCTAATTCACACAGGAAAGGGCAGATCTGCCCTAAAAGACAGCACACTCGCATTCTTTATAAAATGAAATATTTCACATATTGAAATTGAAGTATTTCCATTTTAGTTAAAATGAATAATTATTTTCTTCTATGTTAATGCATATTAATGGCAACTTTAAGAAGGCATAGATGCACTCATGAATATGTCCATTCATGCAACCAATTTCTGGACTGGTAAATATAGTTTCCCTAACTGCCATAATTTGTACAATACTCAGCGTTTGCTGCTGTCAGTGCAACAGCCCTGCTAGCACTATGGCACTATGGCTTACAGAAGGTTTGCAGAGTTTTTACTTTTCTTTTTACCTGCCATGAATGCAATTTAAACGTGTGCTTGTGTCATTTTGCTCTTTATACTTCAAGTCTGGATTATTCTAATTCCTATTATTGTTCTTAACTTGCAATTTGTTACATAAGAAATTAAGAAAATGCAACTTTTCTAACATTAATTTTTCACAGGTCACTTTGAGTGGTCTCTGTCCGTATTACACAATAGAACTACAAATGACAAATGCTGCAGATACTGTTCCTGCTTAGAAATTTACTAGGTAATGAAACTAACAAAATCCACCATCAATTAGATTAAAAACACAGATGTTCAAATAAAATATGTAACTAAATCCTTGTAAAACTTTTTCTTAGTCTGCATTGTGCCCATTGATATATAAATCCTAGAGGACTGAACTGAATAACACTTATAATAGAAACCATTATCAAACAGGGAAAAAAAGTTATTAAAAACTGAGAGAACTGGAAACATTTCTTCTGGTACCTGGATCTACACTGAGATGTATTAATTACATAAATATATTACCCATTACTTTATTTATTG
>NW_008676699.1:3246-6060 GCF_000695815.1 Acanthisitta chloris | reverse complement strand
ATATGAAGTACATTTATTTACATTTTATCAGTCCCAAGCTAGAGTTGAAATAGTTGCAAGATACAAGCTTGCTGATACAATTTATTTTCTTAATTATATAAAAAGCAGGTTTATAACTTGAACTTCTCAGGAAATTGTAAGACATCTCTATATTCTGAATTCAAGTTCCCATAAGGAAATAAAAAAGTTTATCTGAATAAAATAGCTTGTAAATGAACTAATTTTTCTCTGTTTCTTTTTGTATTTTGCACATTGTAGACCTTAGCAATATTAGCTCTAGTGTGGGAAAATAATATAATTGAAATCTAGTAAATTATTTGCAGATTTCAAGTTTTTCTTTACACTGTGCTGACATTTAATACAGCTCCAGTGAGGAAAACAATAGTGCCATTCATAGCTCTAGACCTAGATTTCAATTGACTTAAGCAGGCACAATGAAACTTGGTCATTCGTTGGTTAATCATATTGTGTTCTCAAATTTTCTCTCAGCAAAAGTATAATGACTCAGTATTGTATGGTTGCATAGACAAGGGCCCAGAACAAGAGACACTAGTCTTGTCTGATGGTGTGAGAAAGTTGTGAAAGGATATTTTCTTCCAGATGGTGTTAAATTCAGCTGCCTTTTTAACATTAGCCTTGCACAGCAGTCTGCTGCTCTCATTTCACAGATAATAAGCCTAGGTTCCTACTAGTTAACATGCATATGCAACCTGCAACTTCACTCCAACTGTTTTATGATGGAGTGGCATGCTAAATAAACTCGATCTGTTTATTTTCCCAGTGCTACAACTAGCCTTCAAAGGGCTGCTCAAATGATATTTACAATTCTTTTTATTTAAAGATGTATATTGTTTGATTTTTATACAAGTTTTAGGGAAACAGCAATTTACAGATAGATAATTTGATATCACATTATTTGCTACATGAGGTAAATGTAAACTTGGAGGACATGCTACTACATTTTAACATGCTCTCTTTTCCCAAGTCAGATTTGAAGGACAAAAGGGGAAGAAATGGGGCATTTTGCTTCTAAATAATAATCATCATCATAATGCTACAAATCAATTTAATATGGGTAATGGGTAACGTGATTATAATATTTATGTTTTTCCTGGATGTTTTTCTTAACAAATTTGCATAAAATACCAAGAGGAAAGCAAAAGCTTAAGTAAGTTGACTCCATTGGATGCCTGAGTAAACAATAGGTTTCCCTAGAAAACAGATTATTGTCTTCATTGAAGCTCTTTGAGAAAGAAAACCACATACTTTGTAATGTAAATATTAATTGTAGTAGACTGGCTCTAGGTAAATAGCACCTCTGGATAGAAGTAAATGAAATGCATACAGGCACTCAAAATGAAAGACTGGTTGCACAAACAGTGCTTCAAGAGGCTTCTCATGGATCACTACAGTAGTAAAACTTTGGCACATGTACAGCAGCCAGGTAAGTGGGAATTTATGTAAATACAGTTTGGCTGGGATACTAGCTGAATCTCAGTAAAAAAGCCACTGAGTAAACCTTGAAAATCCTATAGAATATATTTGGAACTACAGGGAAGATGAGATGACTGGAGTCTAATTATTTATTTTAAATCAACAGTGCGTGTTGTGTTTCTAGGACCTGTTTGATGGTTCTCTGTTTCCTTCCTCTCAGAGTATGTGATGTAAAGGTAAATATTTCCATTATAAACCCCAGAACAATATTTTATGTGTCATCCTATTCCAAAGTAAAAATTGAAAAACCAAAAAACCACCTAAAACCCCTCAAAACACCAAAACCACACACAAGCAAACAGCCTGTACAAGGTTAACCCTTTATGAAGAACATGGAGAATTATTTCCTTATCTCTGGTCTTTTTTAAATCTACCTTAAAGATGTTCAATTTCTAATATAGTATTATACACTAGTGTGCTTCTGGAAAGATGTTTAATCCTGCCCAATTTCACTGTAAAAGGTGCCTAAACTTCTGTAATAATAAAAAGGAATAGCATCCAAACAAATGTTTATTAAACCCCATGAGATGTTTGCAAGGTCAACACATTGTCTGCCTTTTTTTTCCATCAGAGAAGAGAGGCACACTCTCCATAGCTGCACCTCCCAGGTTGCCTTGCCTCTGCGATACTTGGGTCATGGAAGAAAAGTGAACTTGCTTTCAAGGAACTTGTACCGAGATTCCAGAATTAACAGAAAGAGACAGTGTGCAGCCACAGAGCAGTTGGTGTTCTCACTTGGGAGCCTGCAGATAGCTGTGGGTGGGAAATGCCTCCACTTACAGAGACAATCGAAATGAGTATGGTATAGTGCACTTGATGGGTTTTTTCATTCTCCAGCCCCTAGCAGAGCTGCCTGTCACAGGCTGCCAGGGCATGGAATTGCCAATTGCCCTGAGTGTGGGAATGGGAGTGCCCAGCCGTTCACATCTCCTACATGTGGTTTAACAGAATCAATTAGGCAAGACGGACTGTCAGGTTCCCCACCTCCTTTCTATTTCTGTCAGGTCTATATATGTCCTAATTATTTCAGTTTGGGATGCCAGAGCTGTTTCCTAGATAGATCTGATCATCCTTAAACAAAACGAGAGGAGGCGCACACATGGATTTTTGGAGTAAATATCAATTTCATTTCCAATGTTAGGCACAGAGTAAGACACAGAACATTTTTAACACTTTGACAAGAGGAGGTGATCTCATCTCCATCATGTCTTCTGCTTCAATAGCCTCCTCAAGGAAACCTTGGAACAGAGAAGCATCTGTGCTCACATTTTGAACAGAAGAATAAAAATCAGCCATCACTTTTTTTATCCTCATGCAGTT
>NW_008676699.1:1838-3185 GCF_000695815.1 Acanthisitta chloris | reverse complement strand
AGCCTGGCTTCATATTATTTGAAATAAACCCCTCAATTCTTTGTCTAAGATGAATACAGACTGATTTTTTTTTCCAGTTCAGGCCACACTGTATCATCACCACCAACAGCAACCATCGTCATCATCCTAACCAACTACCAGTTTTATTTTTAAAGCCATTTCATTGCAGTGAATGCTTTTGCAAAATGAAACAGCATTTCCAAATAACTTTCTAAAAAAAAATAATCTCAGCCCTGTTAAACATTAACTGGTCTAGGTTTCTATTTATTTATTTAATGGCAATAGTTAAACATGCATTGTTTACCATCAGAACCATTTCCTTGTTGCAGCATTTAGTATCTGACAACTTAATATTTTGGACTAAGTATGCCATTTAATTCCTTCCACTCTCACCTTTAGCTGTAAAAATGTTAGATTCAATAAGCATTCCTGACCTTTCTCAGTTGTTTTGTTTTTTTGGGGGGAGCAGAGGGGGTTACTGTCTCTTGCAGTAGTCTTTCCTTCTCATACGGTGTACGATGATCTTGAAGGAGTTTTTACTTTCGGTTATCTAGCTTTATGAAGACCAAAACACTCATACAGCTAGATAACCAAAGATAACAACTCACTTCCCTCTAGTTTTCCTTGCTAGAACCCAGATTTTTTTTTGATAGACAATGTAGTTTCCTCCAAGAGTACTAGTGCTGCTTTCAAATAGTCATCCTTTTATGCAATTGTGACCTGATATGTGTGTGTGTGTGTGTAGGCGTGCACACAGCTAATAACATCCAAAAGAGATCTGTTGTCTTTAAAGTTTATTTAGAATTTTTTCTATCAGTCAGTAATTTCCAGCAGGGATAGCCAACAATTCATCTGTTAATGTCAGAAAACCCCAGCTATTTAGGTGCATCAAGCTGTGATAAGACTGAAAAAGCATCCATCCCTTCACAGGCTTCTATAAATTGCTTCAGTCTCACAAAAAACTCTTTAGACTATAAAGATATAAAACCATTGGCAATTTCCAGTGCAGTGTAAGAAGGAAAAAAAAAATCCCATTTCAGTAGAAAGTGACAAGATGATTTGAAGATCCAGCTCCCGATCCTTTTAGATTATGCATGATATAGAGATTTTTGCCAAATGATGGCAGCTTGATTATAAATATCTTGCATGTATGTGTGGATTTTTTTTATTTGGGGGGGGGGGGGAGGAGTAGCTGTTGGAAGATCCTTGCTTTCTCAGGACTCCTAGAACTGGGAAGAAGCAGTCTTGCTGGCTTGCGTGCTGCCCCTGGTCTGAAAGAAGGAGAAAAGGGGCATCATTGGAGGACTTTTAGTGCCAAAATGTGGACCAGCCCAGCAAGATCAGAGG
>NW_008676699.1:0-1751 GCF_000695815.1 Acanthisitta chloris | reverse complement strand
CAGCCACAGTGGTGGCAGCAGCAGCCCAGGACTAAGCCCTCTACTGCCCCCAACTTCAAGAAAATCCACATGCCACCTTTACCTTCCTTCTTGTTAGAACAAATTGCTCTAATATCCAAAGACTGGAAGAATTCTCTCTCTAAGGATAGATAATAGTGTTTCAGATCCACAGAACATCTTTGCCTGCATTTCTCTTTTGGCACGCTCTGCTTGTGCAGAGAGATGTGAGGCACTTTGCTATATCTTAAAGTAGGGCCTTGCTTTCTGAGATAGGGGATCAGATTTGTGTTACACAGTAGTCAATGTGTAATTACATTGACAATTTGCCTTGCTGTGATGTGTTTTTAATGGCTTCACAGCTCAGTTATGTTTTGTGTCTATAGTGATTTGCAGGTATTTACACCAGGATGTCTGTGCAAGGCATTTTCCTCTATATGTTTATTTGGAATGATGTTTATATTACACAAGAAATTGATGAAGGCAAGTCCTTCTAAACTACTAGAATGAATTATGTGCAGTTTTAGGATTTAAGTCTGTCAATTCACCTCTCCTCCACATTATACTTTGAATTATTTAACATTATAATTTGTATAGAATTTTTCTAAGTCTAAATTGCAAACAATAAAGGTCTCTCAACTATATGTGATACAATGAAACTCCAGACTGAGATCTACAGTACTTACTGTTGAAATTAATAAATGTATTTCAACAGCTCATACAAACTCTGGTTGGTATAAGATGCATATTGAAGAATTCAGCACAGAGAATGTGAACTACTCTACACTTCTAAAGGAATTCTTGCTTAAAATTCAAGTTGCTACTATTTTTAAGGTGTAAAATAAAACATAATACATCATGCTTTATGTTCCTGTACAGTTATAGGGAATACATCTCACTGCATTTAAATAGATTTCTTTGTAAATTAAGCTGTTTGCATTGTAATTGTTTTTAAAAGGAAATATTTAAATGCATGGAGTTAAACTGAAATTCTTGTTCTATACTGACTGTATAGCCTGCTCACATAATAAAGCATCCGGAGCGCTGTGAACAGGAGCGGGCAAACAGGAGTGCTGCGAACAGGAGCGGGCAAACAGGAGTGGGGCACGTTAGTGAGGGCAGTTAGTGTGGCAGTTCGTGCAGGCAGGGCGAGCAGGAAGGTTGCAGACACCCCCTGCTCCATTTTTTCTTTGCTTTTGCTTTTGGCTTTTTCCCTTAGCTCAGCTAGACCCAGCAATGGTTTCTACATGAGCAAAAGCTGTTGCTGCTGCTACCAGGAGGAATGTTGTAAGCCAGACAGAGCCCTCCATGAAGGACACAGCTGTTCAGGTCACTGGCTGCACAGAGTGCCTCAGTCTGGCACTAGTTTCAGAGGATAGTGTGAGTCACACCTGTGTACGATGTGAGCAGGTGAATGATTTCCTGTGCATGGTGGCAGAGCTCAAGGAAGAAGTAGGAAGGTTAAGAAGCATTAGGGACAGTGAAAGGGAAATAGTCTGCTGGAGTCACGCCCTTTGATCCCAAAAGAAGTCCAGCAGGAGATGGTGAAGCCCTGCCCCTCCTACCCTCAGGCAGATGAAACAAACTAAGTAGATGGGGGGAATTGATAACGTGGGATAAAATGTTTCTAAAATCATGGTAGCTAAAGTAGGCCTTAGTGGCAAGCTAGCTGAAGTAGGCCTTCGTAGCAAGGCAGCTAGAATAGGCCTTAATGACAAGAATGATCATTATCTTAGCAGAACGATATGTACCTG
>NW_008676698.1:0-508 GCF_000695815.1 Acanthisitta chloris | reverse complement strand
CCCAGCCAATCAGCACTCAGCCCTCCCTCCCTTTTCCCGCCCCTTTCCCCTCTTTCCACCAATCCCCTTCCTCCCTTTCTCTCGCCTCGCGTTTCCATTGGCTTATCCCCCTGTCCATCATTTCCCGCCCAACTCCGGGCAGCGCCATCATCTCCCTGCGCGGCTTCAGTGACGTCACGGCGCCTGCGCAGTCCCCGCCCCGTCCTGGCGGGCGCCGCTGCCGCCCTCCTTTTTTTAGCCATCTTGGCGGGGGGGAAATCTCGCGAGAGTTCGCGTGGGCTGAAAACGAGATTCTGGGCGTGGTTTGTTTCCTTATATGGTAATGTGGGCGTGGCCTAGTGCCTTATATGGAATCCAATGGGTTTAATATACGTTAATTATTAAAAATGGACTAATTAACGCTGGGGAAGGGTTAATTAGCATATGGGAAGGGCTAATTAACATATGGGAGGAGGCTAATGACCCCCTAGACACCAAACCTACCAACCATAAACCCCTTGGAGATATT
>NW_008676697.1:3035-3785 GCF_000695815.1 Acanthisitta chloris | reverse complement strand
GCAGCGTGCCGCTCGTGGGGTACTCGTGTTGAGCAAAGGGGTGGGAGGCTCAGCACCGCGGGCTGTGGAGCTTGTGTTCTGGCACGGCCAACGCCGAGACGCAGCCTGTTAAAAATGGCAATTTTGCTGCAGTTCCTTTATCGCTGGGGGGGTGAAGTTTGTGTCTCAGGAAACCTGCCTTACAGCTGATCTGCCGCGTCTGTTAGTTGTGGAGAAACAGGCTCAGGGTGATGGATTTTGCTTTTAGTTTGCAAGGTTGCTCAAGGAAAAATGGCTTGTGTTGAACTCCTTGTTCACTAGTGAAACACAGGATTTGAAATCTCTGCAAGTCTTCGTAGCATCGCAGTGTGACAGCCTGATCGCTACTCTCTGAGGCTGACCCAGGGCTCGTTATGGAGAATTGAGTAATTGCTCGTGCAGGGACCAGCAAACCGTAGAAGTACCTGCTGTTGGCTTAAAAGAGAAGAGCTGCAATGCAAGCACAGACTGCTCCTCGTTGGCAGAGGCTCCTGGAGAGTCCTGCTTGCAGCTGATTGAGCCTACAGATCATCTGTCCATTCTGGCAAGACTACTGCCAGCTGGTGTTTGAAAAGGTAGAGCCCTTCTTGCTCCCACTTGATGGTCAAATCAACCTGTTCTGGTGCTCATTGTGGGCAGCTCTCATAAACAAAATATTCTGATTGATGCAGGCATGTGTCCTAAACCAAGTCAGATCAAGAACAAGTTAGCTGTATGATTATCAAATGGATA
>NW_008676697.1:0-3007 GCF_000695815.1 Acanthisitta chloris | reverse complement strand
TAGATTGCAGTGATTTCTTACATAGACAACAGGATTGTTTCTACAGGCCATTTAATTGTATTTTACACATGGATATAATTTGTATATAATGTGGGATACTTGGGAGAAAATCTTCTGAGCATTTCAGACTGGAGAGTATTAAAGCAGGACAAGAACAAACATGAAACTGAAAAGAAGGGAGGGCGGAAGACAGGACATAAAACTGGGTCATGTCTTGTAGACCATCACTGTAGTTTGATTTACCCCGGAAAGAGGACTTAGGGTAATCAAATAGCTTGATGGGAACATGCTTTTTAGGAGCAGGGGGCTCTTCAGTCAAGAATTTCTGTTCAATACAGGAAATCTGTTCACTTTTGGTTTAAGATATTTACCAATTTTCCTGTTGAGTACGTTTCCTTAGAACACCCATACAATTAGATTTAAAAAGATGTTCTAGTCTTTATTTTGAAGATTCAGCATGCTGTCAAAAGATGCAGGTTTTTAGTCCACAGTAAATTCTGTGACTAACAGCATGCAGTATATCTGTCCAGGTGCCTGGAAGTGGAGAACCACTCCCATCTTAGAAATAAGTCTTTCCACACTGTAGCGAGCATTAATTTTGGATTTTTATTTTTCAAATTTAGCACTTATTACCATTTGGGTATTAAAAAAAGTATAGTAATTATGTAGCTCTAAAATTTAAAGGCAATTCTGGGAGATAGATGAGTGTAATCTCTAAATCAGGGCCTGGAGAGAGTGCTGAACAGGTTTTTAAAACAGCCTTGGGGGGCTTGACAGCAGCCCTTGACTGGGTGGTACTCTGTGCCGAAATAAAAGAAGTGTGGCTGAGGGCTGTAAGAAAGTTGAGTTTTATTGCTCACCCTTTGGCTATTCATTCATTACTCCAGCTTTACGGCTTGAGAGAACTGCAATTTATTTTTTCCATCTCACAGCTGCCTGTGTTTCAGAGTGATCCAGCCTTTCATTGACCAGTTCAATGTAGTACAAATGCTATCAGTGACCATTTCTGGTGGTGCTTCCCTGCAAAATGTGGTCTTGCTTTTTCTTCTTTTACCAGGGAAAAAATCAAGAGCTGTCCACTTAGAGGATCTTGAAATGTAGTCAGTTTTGTTCTTAAAAGAAATTTTGAGTGGCTTTGAATAGAATTCTTGGAATACAAGTCTTGGAATACAATCTTTGCTTTCTCATTTTCATGCCTTTTCCCCCTCCTTTGTTCTTGTATTCACTGGCATGGTAATAGAGTGCTTGATTAAGGCAGAGTGGTGTCTATCCACAGGGAGATCAAAAACAACAATCCAAAAGACTTGAGCATTAGATACAATTAACTTGAGCATTAGATACAATTAACTTTAACTTGTAAAAGCAGAGTTGTGTTTTTTCCAGAGAGCTAGCATAGCCAGTTCATAAACATCCGTTCCCTATAAATGCCTAGCTTGTATCAGTCAGTTAAGCTTGCCTGGATACCCCAAATTATCACCTAATGAGGTCTCATTCCTTTCAAAAAGTTCCCCCTTTCAAAAAGAACCCTGCATCTTGAAATGTGAGTCACAATTGACAATAAAGAATGCGTGAGTTAACAGACATATCTGCTTTAGATTCATGGAAGTACCTTCCCAGAAGAGCAGATGAAGGAAGCGAATATTTCCACACTGTCCATGGATTAGCTTCTTCTCATGGTGCTGTCATTGCCTAACTGAAACATGCTCTATTCCCATAAAGAACTGATCGAATCTAGTAGGATGTGTAAGGTTCTGACTAGTCACAGAGAAGAATGTCCAGCATAGATACAGGTGCATTGATATAACTAAGCATCATCTTGCCTGGTATGTTATGCATAGGGAAACATCAAGTTCAGGGATATCAGTTCATCAACTTCCTTATGCTTGGTTTCCAAAATTGCGCTATATTAATTCCCCACAATAACCATACATTAAAAGCAGGAAATTTAAAAAAATAAAATTCAGAATTCAGTGTGCTTGAACAGATTTTGCTGCCATCAAACATCATTGTGGTGTCAACATAGTTGTAAAGTGTTTAAATTAATAAAAAACAGAGATTCTAGAGACTGATTAGTGACATTTTGGGTATGTGATGTTAACTAAGTGCTGGACTGATCTTATGTTTCCTATACAATCGTTAAGAGCTGTGGTCTTGTGTTGGTGGTTGAAAGTAGAATTATTCTGGAGAGTTGGAAGCCCATTCTCTCTCCCCCCTGTTTCTGTAAATTAGGAGCACATGAGATGGAAGTGGGTGGGCCTGATTGATCTCCCTAGCCCAATGTCTAATTTAGATGCCTAAAGTTAGGCAGTTTTAAATATCCTGTCGTTGCATTCTTGGAACCACTAATAATAATACCAGTCCATTAAAATAGCTGCATGCAGAATTAGTTTTTCTTTCTCCCCCACCAAAATGGGAAAGGTTTTAATATATATATCTTTTAATATCTTTATCTTTTGAATAAAAGAAAGGTATAAGACCAAAGTTGCTTTCTTACCCTCAGTCTTCTCAGGCAAAATGTTGAGATTCTGTCCTCAGAATGTTAACAGTAGATTGATTTTTAAAATTTTTTTTCCCTCTTCAGAACCATTCCTTTTTCTTTCCCAGTCCAGAAGTCACAGAAATATTTTAACTCTTTTCCTCTTACATTCCAATTTGTCACATTTCCTTTATGATAAAAATATTTAAGAAATGAGATACATGAAATGTGGAAAAAAACCCATGTCAGAACTCATCCCGTCTTCTAATGTATGGAGAGGGGTACTGAGGCCCAGCGTATTCAGGGTGTCTTGAGTAGCAGTTAAACTGATGATGACTTGAAGCACTGCTCGGTTCTGCCTGAATGAAGGGAAGAATGGTGGGAGAGGAATAGAAGAAATTTGTTAGCATCTGTGTCAGTATATTAATTCTATTCAGATTAATTTTGTCTGGTTATGAACTCAAAGCACATGGAACAGACACACATTTTAGCATACTGAATCAAAATATCCTGAAAAATCTATGCTGTATA
>NW_008676696.1:16721-22806 GCF_000695815.1 Acanthisitta chloris | reverse complement strand
AACCCTAACCCTAACCCTAACCCCTTTCTTCATGACATACCAGGCAGAGGATGAGGTGTCAGGGGTAACACTAACGTTTCTTGGCACCCATTGGTTTGTATTGCTCACCAAACTTTGCCTTATTTAGGAGATGATTTGTGTATTTATAATTAATATGGATTAGCTGTTATTATCTACGCAGTATGGCAGGCAGGGAGTTGAGAGAGGCTAACAGCTGTTCAGCGATGCAAATGATGCCCACACAAAGTACAGTTTAGTAATGGGATATTATTACCAGCACACACAAAAGTTTAGAACCATAGATGGCAAATAGAAGTAAGAAAAGCATGGAAACTTGCCCAAGATTTCCCTGCTGAGGTATAGGCACTGGTTCCTCCTGTATTCTCCAATGGGTCTCACTGTTTGCAGCAGTTATGAATGAATGGAACAACAGCACAGCTGGACTCAAAACAACCATCTAAGCTTCCTGTGCTTGCTTCCAGCCAAAAAAAAAACTCCCAATGCTTTTCTTTGCACCTGGAGTTTTTGAAGAAAGGCATCAGATTTGACAAACATTTCGTTGGGATGGTCGATCTGTTCCAAAAAAAAACTCCCCAGGGAAGGATTTGGCTGCATGGCCTGTTCTCCAGTTTTTTTGCTGCAGCTCTGATGAGTTTGGGGTCAGCTAGAAACCCCAATGTGCTCACCAGACCCTCCTGGGCAATACAGGGGAACAGATCCGGATTGATGTGCTCATCCCTCTGCATGGGCTGTAAATCCAAGGCACTCTGGACAGGCTGCACTCCCTCTTTATGAACCTCACAGAGCAGAGCATGTATTTCTCTCTAGGAAATACTGCATGAAAATCCTGGCTCCATTTTTCACTCCAGTCACAGAGGCTTCTGCTTGTAGACACTGAGTTCTGCCAGTGAGATGCCCTAAGGTAAAGCTTCTCCCCAGATTTCAGGCTCAACAACACCTTCAAAACCTATTGCATCTATGTCAAACCTTGCTTGGAGATTCCTCAGCAGCAGCACCATGGTAAAAGTCCCAAAAGCTTCAGCTGGAACTTATGCCTTATTAGAAAACAAAGACAAAATTCTCCAAAAAAGCAAGACTCAGTGGTTCTTGTCTATTCAGGACTCTTTATCCCACAAAGACCAGGACTATGTATAGGAAAATGTGTCCCTTTACTACATGGGAACCTGTTCTGCTCTACCAGCACCTATCTCAGTAGCACCTCTTGAGGGATGAGGGAAGCAGGGAATCACCTTCCTTAACCCAAGCTTATCAAAAGCAGAGCACAGGGAGGACCTTCTGACAGCAGGAACACATTCATCTCCTCTCTAGCATCCTGCAAGGGACTGGGAAAAGACAGTTGCCAGGTCTGCATCTGGGAAGTTGTGGGAAAAGTAAAAATAAGGCAGAAAAGCACCACAGCTCTGGTGTAGCCTCCACCATATGGGTGATGATTATAGTAGGGTTTGGCATCAGCACACACACAGCTCCTCTTGGGCTTGTTAAGCCTGCCTAACTATATCAAATATACTGACAGGAGTCCTGTTAACAGAGCAAATCCACTTCAGCTCTTCTGCCAATATCCCAGTAAAGAGCAAAGGAGTGAAAGAGAAGCAAGACACCACAGAGAGGCTTTGATTTTGCCCTTCCAAATCAGCTCTCACACAGAAAAGGCTAGTTGGAGGTATTGAAATGGGGTGAAAGGGAAGAGAGGAGAAAGGGAGATGTAACAGCAAAGAAAAGAGCATAGAAATTGCACCTGTCTTCAGCTCTGAATCTGCACAGGACACACATTTGTCTTCATGAGTCAGAAACTCAGCCATCACTCATTTCCTTCACTGAATCCTCTGCAAGGTGCTTTACCTAAGCTGTGGTACCCAGTGACACCTGCTCTGGGTGACAGACAAAATCCACAGGTCTGTTCTCCATCCCAACTTGTAACTCAGCCTGCCCTGACACTGTGCAGCAGAGGGAAGAGCACAGCATTTTCCCAGTGTTGTAAATAAGGCTGCAATTCCTGACAGCATAGCATAGGACCGACCATTGCAATATTTAATCTGCTGGGTGGGCAATTCATTAAAACAGATATCTAGGGCTTTAATCACTCTGCCAGGCTGCCATCTGCTTCCCTCCTGCTCCCTCCTGGCTTAGGCCAGGTCTCCATGTAGGAGAGGACAGCTTGTGAGAGCACTTTGGGGTCTGTGTCATAATTCATCCTGTATGCACTCAGAGCTTGCTGTTTGGGGCTATGAATCCTACCACACATGTGCAACCACAATGATCCCACCTGTGCACTGGAGGGAAGCTGGAAGAGCTTGGTTTGGCCTCTGGGCTGGGAGCAGAAGTGATGAGGGGAACTGGATCCCCTAACCTTACTGCCATGTCAGCAGGGTTTATGGAAAACATCTGGCAATATCCACAGAGATGTTATTCACAGACATGAAACCAATTCATCTCAGCAGCTTTCTTGCTGTGATGCTCAGTGGCAAGAGTCTTCTCCAAAACCTGAGCCCCTTCTGTCCTGCATACAACCTTAGAAACAACATTGCCACCTTCCAGGTCATTTCTGCCATTAGCTGAAAAATAGGACTTCAGAGTGCTCCTGAGAGGGGTCTAGATTCAGGCTGACCTTGTCTTCTTCACATCACCCATCTTGACCAGCCTGATAGGACCAAGATGCAGCTTGGCTGTAAGGCCTCTTGTTAGTGAAACCCTGCTCCTTCCCAAGGCATACCCAGCCAGCAAGTCAAGAAGGAAAGGTCCATCATGGACTCTTGCTCATCTGGCCATGTACTCAGCCAGAGAGTACTGTGCTACATGTAGGAGAAGGCCCCTCTGACTCAAAGATCTGAAGTTAAAGGTTAGTAAGGTTTAGAGATCATCTCCCAAATGAATTAACTACGATCTGAAGTTAAAGGTTAGTAAGGTTTTGAGATCATCTCCCAAATGAACTAACTATACCACTGACTTTGGACTGTGCAGTCTGTGAAGGGCAATTCTTTCTCATGCATTACAAAAACAACCCTACCCCTGAGGATGGGGATTCACTGCTAGAGTTGCTTCAAAGCAGCTTGCAGTAGTTCTGCCTGGTTTGTGCCACTCTGGCAGCCAGGCTGAGCTGCACTAAATGGTTCAGTGTCTTCACTGCTTCTCCCCATTGGCACTGCCCCAAGCAAACTCTGGGACCCCAAGAGGCAGGAGAGAGGTCCCAGAGGACAGGCAGTACCTCCCAGTTTCCAGTGCTGGAACTCAGACACAGACTAGCAAGAGAATTGTTCAATAAATTCAGTTTCCCCTCAAAAGACTTGAGAAGGCTCACAGAACCATATGCCAGTGAAATGGAAAATATAAATATCTCATAATGAGATAGGCACTGAAGTCTCAGGGAGATTAAGAGAGAAATGCAGGGAAAGGAACTGCTGGCAGTGGGGCAGACAGGGAATGGGGAAATATTTCTGCCATAAGGCTTAAAAGATCCCATGAGTGACAATTTAAGCATGTTATTATTCCTGGGCAAGATGCTGTCATTTTTGTTTGTGAAGGCTCCCAATTTGCTACCCACATTTTCCAATGGTTGGTCTACATGGGGAGCAGTTATGGCTTGAGTGAACCTTGGGAGGAAAGGATCCTCAAGTGGCTTCATGCCACTGGGCAGGAGATTTGGGTAGACTTGACTGAAAATAGACAGATGGTCTTGGAGTCCTATGGAGCTGAGAGCAGAGATTAATTAGAAACCCCTTCTATCCCCACAGACAGCAGCAAACTGGGTTTGTGGAGATGAACATGAATCATGGGATGAGACATGGGACACATGGCTTCAAGCATCACCAGACAGAGCTCTCATGTCATGGTGCAAAAGGCAGTGCAATCCTGGCTCAGAGCAGAGGATTCTGCCTTTACTGAAAGGAAAAGATTAATCCTAGTTAAAAACAGTGATGTGATTTTAGTTCCATGACAGCTGGTCCCCACCTGGTGTCAGAGACCAGGGGCTGTTGGAGAGCTGCCTGCAGTGTGCTACCTCCCTATGCCCAGACCTCCTCCTGGCAGCAAACTCATCTCCCCAACCTCCCTGAGGAAACTCCACAGACACAAAGATTAAGGAAACATTTATCCAGCCAGGCAGGAGCACTGTCCCAGTGAGAAGTCCATCTTAACCAGTAGGGGTTCAAAACTAATTTGTCCATTTGATTTCCCAGAAGTTGATGCCTTCAGTGCAGTAAATGAGTCTCGTAAATGGAGGTCACAGCAGGGCCTGATGTTTGCTTTTGCTCCTGTCAGGAGCCAAGCAGAAGGGCTTTCACATGCCACTCTGCATTTCAAACCAGGAATGGCAGCTTGGGAGACTTTAAGTGGGCCCTAATTAGCACTGATAGATTTCAGGGTGCTCTGAGGCTGAGCAGAGCTGGGAGGCACTCTCCTTCATTGCTTGAATGACAAACAGTTTCACTGGGACTTGGTTTTGAAACAGCTCAATAAAAACGGTTATGACATGGCCACAGGCCTTGAATTAACAGCTGATCCAACAAAGAAAAGAGGTGAAACAGCAAACAATTAATGTTTCTTCCTGTGCCATTTCTGAAAGACAAACTCCCAGAGAGCTGCAAGTTTGAAGTTCAGCTGTTTACCTGCATTTTCTCCAGCCTTTTGGATCTGCAGGTTTTGAAACAGCTCAATAAAAACGGTTATGACATGGCCACAGGCCTTGAATTAACAGCTGATCCAACAAAGAAAAGAGGTGAAACAGCAAACAATTAATGTTTCTTCCTGTGCCATTTCTGAAAGACAAACTCCCAGAGAGCTGCAAGTTTGAAGTTCAGCTGTTTACCTGCATTTTCTCCAGCCTTTTGGATCTGCAAAGTTGAGGGTGGTTCATACTAAAAACAATGTGCCAAAAATTCCTGGAAGTTCAGCTGTTTACCTGCATTTTCTCCAGCCTTTTGGATCTGCAAAGTTGAGGGTGGTTCATACTAAAAACCAGTGTGCCAAGTCATAAATTCCTGGTACTTTTCAAACCCTCTGTGTTTGTTTGATAGTTTATGAACTGTTGCAGAATTATTCTCATTAGGTTAAGTCTCAGTAGCTTTTGCTTTTAACTTGGCATGTCTCCAGCTGTGACAAGTACGTGTGGGTCACCAGGATGTGACCTGTATGTCTTTTAGTCACAGGACTATAATTCTGTGTGGGTTCTGTTCCAGTGGGAGGGGGACACAATTAAGTAAGTCAAAAGAAGACACAAATCATTCCATAAGAATTTATAAATCCTAGTTTCCATGTATTCGTGTCACAGTTTCACTCCCAACATTTTCCCCTTAAAGACACCTTAGCAGAGGCATTTATGGATTTAATCACCCACTTTGCATTACCTCTGGCATTCCTCCAGCCACACCAGCTCTTTCCTGGGAGCTGGAAGCTTTCCCTGGATGCTGGGATGTTAGGTTGGAGTTAGAGCTGCCAGGACTGGCTGGCCCATGTATGATGGCCAGTCAAAGGGTTCCCCACTGAAGTCCACTGCACTGGATCAGATTCAGTCTTGCTCAGAGCATTACATCCCCCACATTCTGTGCTATACAAAGAGAGGAACAATCTTGATGTCAGTGGGACCAGACTCAGCTGCTGACCAATGCCACTCTGCAGCTGGTCAGCAACAGTATGATCTCCATGCCCAACTGGAGATCCTTTATGGCACACTGATGTCTGCATAAGTTCAAAGACTGCACTGATTTTCCAGTGTGAAGCCAAGTGGAATCCTGTGTTTCTGTCCTATCACCGAAGTGGCATTAAACAACAACAAAACAACAGCAAAAATAGTGTGTTGTGTTTGGGAAGCTAATGTAGAAGGGCAAAGGGCTTTATCTACAAATGCAAGGGACACAGGAGTGAAGAAGGAGAGGAAAAGCCTCAAACTTACCCAGCTTAAGGGGGGAAATGGCTGTTAAGAAGAGATTTAATTGATAATGGTTTAGATAATGTCAAGTGACGTTTCTATTCTCAGCCCAAGTGCAGATGATGAGGCAAAAGGACTAAATGTAGAAAATAGAGAAACACCCATTCAAAGCTAAACTGAGAAACCTTTTGTCACACAGAGAAT
>NW_008676696.1:8293-16690 GCF_000695815.1 Acanthisitta chloris | reverse complement strand
TCAAGGCAAAATAACACTGGGGGCATTCAGGAAATAATTAGCTGGCTTCCTGGAGGGAGCAAGTGTGTGTGAGGAAAGGAGGAGTGTGTGAGAGGAGAGGGAGGACTGGAATGAGATAAGATTCTAACAGAAAGAATGGGTGAGGAATGTGGGGCCTTTAACTCATTCCACAAAGTGGGGACAAAGTAAGCAAGTAAGTGGAGGAGGAAGAAGCTCTGTTGTGCTCGATTTAATGAGCTCCTCTGGAGTGACAGTCTAGATCAGAGGTGTGAAATGAGGCTCCTGCTCAGTGAGAGATAAGCCATCCTCACCTCACAGCAGCCTCTCTGTGGGCAGCCACTTAGTGCAGAACAAAGTGACCCATGGGCTGCTCCTGACCCCTGCAGCCAGTGCATGGATGTTTGGGAGGGTTTGGTCTTCCCAGTTCATAGTTATGTTGCTCAAACCATCTCCTGGAAGCCTGGTTGGATCCTCCAACCCAAATGATTCCATGATTCTATGCCCCACATTGCTCTTGCTTTGATCCCCATTTCAATCAGGGGGAGCTGCATTTGTCAACAATATTATGACTACCATTACTGATGCTGTTGATAATCCAAGCATTTCTCTAGCAACAATCCTTCCAGCTCTCATGGGTGGAACTATCCATCCCATCTGGCTCAGACACCCCATGTAGACACAGAGAGTTGCCTTCTAAACATACCTGTGTCTCTCCATTGGCTACAAATGGGGGCAGATAACCACCACACCATCAATGCCTGACTTTGGATGGTTCAAACTGTGAGAGGTAAATCTTACACCACAAGCAAAATCTCCAGTGCAGTGCACATGCAGCAGGGCCTTGGCTTTTTTTTTTTTTTTTTTTGTTCTGGAATTTCTTTGAGTACTTTCATGTCATTACCCTTTTGCAAATAACTTCTGATAATTGTTGTGCAGGAAATTTCTGCCACAATTGCTCTAATCTCTGTGGTTTCTCATTTTTTTCCTATAAAAGTGATAAATGATGATGCTTTTAAAATTAATTTCCATTCTAGCAGCTCGTGACAGCCCCTTTGTCTGTGTTACTTGGGACAAAGCAAAAACATTGAGAAAGGAATTTCATGGGTTTTATCCTTAGTGCTAACACACAAAGAAACCTAAAACAGAAAGGGCAAAGCTAAGCACAGCCAAAAGGTGCAAGAACCACAAAAAGATGTTTTTCTGTATCAAATACATTCGCTGATTTTCTCTTCAACCCTACCCAAACCAAAGGATGTTCTTTTTAAGAGAATATGTGGAAGGTTTCTGAGCTCTAACCTTGAAATTCCTACATATCCTCCAAGCAGGTAGCAAACATCTTACCTGACTGCCTGTCAACCCTTAATTGGAGCATTCACCTTTAAGGAAAGGAGTTCACTGTTTGGGCCTATTCCACAAGTGACTTTTCAGCTCTAACTGCTAACAAGGACACCAATTAGCACTAAATGTACTAGTGGCTTTTGCTATACAATTAGGGGTCCACTAGGAACCAAAGTGAACCTGCCTCAGGATCTGACCTGAACATTTAGCTCAGGCCACTGGAAGCTGCCAGAGGCTAATCACTGTAACCTGTTAACCAGCTCTGCTGGATCTGAACCACTGGCTGTGACACACAGGTACAGTCATTTCCCCATGACAATCTTCCCCCATCCTCAGAAAGGTTCCCTGTCATTAGCTGTCCCTCCTTCCACAGTCTTGCTCCAGTCTCTGTCTGAAAGAGGCAATCTGTGCCAGTCTCTACCCTTGCTCTGCTCCAATGTCCTGTTAATGACAAATCCCAATACAAGTGGTTTGTAGACAGCAAGCAACAGCTTGTCCAGAGTGTCTCAGAGCTGCCAGATACTAAGTATGGATTACAGAATCGTAGAGTAGTTTGGGTTGGAAAGGATGTTTAAAGATCATCTAGTCCAACTCCCCTGCAATGTGCAGGGATGGAGTCCAAACACTTGGGTCAAGCCACTGAGAAGGGGCTGGGAGAGCTTTGCTTATACCTGGGTGGTCTGAGATAGTGGAATAGGATATTACTCAAAATCAGAGCTCAGACACCATTGCTCCTAACCTCCCTCCAGTCTGTCTCTCCACACCAAAGGGTGCAGCTCAACACACACACATTCCATTGTGTGTTTTCTAGCAGAGTCTAAATCACCATCTGAAAGCAACTTCAAACTCTGGTCTGCCTTCAGACAAAGGAATTTCCCATTGTGGTGTAGAAACCCAGAGCAGATTTAAAGAGCAATCCCTTCTCCCCCAAATAGCCCCTGGATCTCTGCTGGAAGGCTTGAGGTAGCCCCTTCCTCACACACTTCTCCCAAAGTAGGGGCCATCCCAAACCATCCCAGCAGGAAATCAGAGAACCAGTTTCCTCCCTTGCTGCAGTCAGTTTCCATTCCTTCCCATCACAGCCTGCCAGTGCAAACAGCAAACACAGCCTAGCACTAATAGCAGCTAGGAAGAGGTCACAGAAGCCTAAATCACACTCTGGCTATCCCTAAGGAGGTGAAGGGGAACAGGGCACTGTGGCTGCAGGCTATCTTAAATGGGACAGAAAGACAGGAGAAAGGCCAACATCTTCCCCTGACATCCTTGACAAGGGGCAAATTACTGAGGAGATACTGGAGATTAGTGTTTGGGCTTATTGAAGGAGAAGAGACTGGAGGAGGTCTGGAAGAGGACAACAGAGAGTTCATAAACCCTTTAATCTGCCAGACAGGGACTGTCAGGGAAGCATGTTCCAACCTGCTCCATGACACTGTAGATCATGTTAGCCTTTGTGCTGGTTTAATTGGAGCTTTGCAGTTGCCCTTGGTCACTGCTAATTGCCTTAATTGAAATGGCCTGAGCCTGTGCAAGTGGGAATACCTCTGTGTGGGTTCCTGAGGAAAATCCATCCTCAGAGTTCCTAGCCATTGTCCAGTGAGTTGGAGCTGAATTATGTGATTGAATCAGCTACCTGCTGTGCTTTAGAAGAGCTGGTTGGATTTATTGCAAGCTTGTAAAAACTCAGCTTTAGGCTGCACTGGTTGCACTTTGTTACTTAAGGGAAGGGGAGAAGAGAAAGAGAATGGAGTAGTCACCTGGTTTTGTCACATTCTCCCTGCTGGGGTGGGATCTCTCCCTGCACCCCTCTCCCTGCACTCAGCCTGTCTTCTCTAGCTAAGATTTGTATGTGCACCAAACTGGGTCAGACTAAGAGACCCCATTTTATGTGTGGATTTTCTCCAGGCTGATAGCAACGAAACAGAGTAAAACTGGGAGCCTTCAAAACATCATAAGACACGTTTGAGTGCAGGAGTTGGCAACTCATCTGTCTTCCCTACCTCAGAGCACATGTGATTTCATCAAGAAATTGAACACATATCTCAGTGCACCTCCATACCCAATTGCAAAATATGGTAATTGACCTCAGCAGAGTGACAGATGTCCTGACTGCTGTTCCTTCTCCCCAGCAAGTGCTTTTTACTGTAACCAAGTGGTGTGAAGCCCCCCAGAAAGCAGAGTCCATCACTCCACCACCTTGCTGGAAGCTCTCATCTTTAAGCAGTCACATGAAAGCTGTGACCTGAGTCAAAAAAGTCTCAAACTTTGCAGTGACAAGCCCAAGCAAAGGGCAGGACTTCAGAAACATCCCTGGACAAGGTGTTGCCATTGTGGCAGCTGATTGTCTGGGATCTTCCAAGGTCTTTTGCTCTCCTTCATTTCACAGAGAGATGAGGTCCAGAGCTCAGGGCCATGGACTCAGCTTGTGCCAGTAACCCAGGAGTTGGGCTGCTGTGACACCAAACTACATCAATTAGTGATATCCAGGCATAAGACTCTCCAGCATTGCAAGGGCCTGGAAGCTTGCACAGATTTTGGCATCAGGAAGCTTTGGCAGCCCACAAAGATGCATCACTTTGAGTTAATTTATAAGAACTTGGACAGGGAGAGAGTTCATTTAATTGAAATATGTAATTATCAGGTGTTGGAGGCAAAGGGCCTCATTAATTTCTGAGACATGCTGTTGACTGAGCTGTCCTCATTTTCATTTTTCACTCCATATCAAGGCTGAATTCATGTGTTGGAGAGGCCAGAAGACATCAGATCACTGTTAGTCTTGTTTATCTTCCACAGGGCAGAGATTTTTCTTTATCCCCACAGTAGACTCAGGATGTGTGGTCCTGCCCTGCACTGTATGACACCAAGGGCTCCCATGGGGATCTTGGTATGATCTCAGTAGGGCCTGGACCCAGAGGACTCACAAACCTTCTGGTAACAGCACAGACTGGGCTCAGGTGGAACATGATGGATTACCCAGGTCACATGCTTTAATGGGAAGGAAGCCATGGACTCCCTTAACACATCTTTTCTCCTTCTTTTAGCTTTAAGGCTTCCATCACTGGAGCTGTTCAAGGCCATCCCTTAACACATCTCTTCTCCTTCCTTTAGCTTTAAGGCTTTTATCCCTGGAAGTGTTCAAGGCCAGGCTGGATGTGGCTTGGAGCAACCTGATCTAGTGGAAGGTGTCCCTGCCCAAAGCAGGGGGTTGGAACGAGATGATCTTTAAGGTCCTTTCCCACCCAAACCAGTTTGTGATTCTGTGATTCAGCCCTGAAACAAAGGACTATGGTGCTTAGAGGATACCAGGGCTCTTACAGGAGAGAGTCCATAGGGGATCAGTGAGAAGCTATTGCTCCAGGCTGGCTGTGTCCTTTGGCAAAACATCCCAATCACAACCCTCTCCATCTGGATTTTTACACCCATCCCACTATTACTCCTTCCTCATCTCTGCCCCTCACAGAAACCAGAACTCCCCTGCTGTCACCCTGCTCCCATTGGTATTCCCTGCGGTCTGCACTTAGATTTATGATTTATTTAGAATTGGATTACAGCGAGGCTCAAGGCCAGCACTCCCTAATCCGTCACCGTCCCCACCACGGCCATACACAAACATTTGTTTTAGCTGCATCAGCATCTCTGGCTCCAGAAGAAGGACTCATTGTTAATTGCTATAGCAACCACGACTCAGGGTTTGGGCTCTTTTCCTATGTTTTTAATACTCCTTCCCCTGCTGAAAAGCACTGGCATTGTCAAGTGATAGATATTTATAACTTAATATAACAGTGGCTTGTCTAAGTTATGCTGTTGAAATGCATCATAGCCAGAGTTGTTCTGTTATTTGTTTTTTGTGCTGAATAGCAGCAAGTGCTTTAAGTTATTGTCCTTGCACACCCATAAAAAGGGAAAAGGAGGGATGGATAATTGTTGCTCATATTTATAGTGATTGGCTGCAGAGTGCCAGGGTGCAAGGAAGTCTCCTTTCAGCAATGTCACCCAAGTTGATACTGAGGACCACATTCCTTTCAAATACGCTGATCTTGAATGTCTATTTGAATTGGGAAATGAAGGCTTTGGGCTTGGATGAACGAATTGATTATGCCAGGGATATTTTTGGTCCCAGCTGGCTAAAGTTTGATGAGCTAAGATATGAGCACGCTCAAAAATGTGAAACCAACACAAAAATAATGAGTAAGCCCTTTGAAATTACTGAGCAGAAGCACAAACCAGGAAACAATCCATCTTTAATGCACCATGAGACATATGCAAAGAGTTTGCACTCAGCCTTTTCTTACTGTTTTCTAGGCAGAGCCCTGTGGAGATCCATTCTTCATCAGGCACAGTGCTCTGACCACACACCTACTACCTGCTGAGATAACCTGGAGAGGACAGGGCAAGAAACCATCAGGCCATGGTGTCTCCTCACAGACTCTGCCTTCCATGACATTGTTAGTGCTTTGGTGGCCCAGGCTGTGGGGCAGAGGATTCCTGCCATACCTTCTTCTCTCTCTAGGGAGATAAGGAGGTTAAAGAGAGCTGTGACAGGATGATGGACAGAGAACATAGCATACTGACAGGGGATAACATAAGGACCTGTCTCAAAGGAAAGGAGAGACATTCCTACTTCTCCTGGCCCCATTCTGGGATCAGGCCCATTTGTTCCTCTCCCAACACTCTGGTCACAGCATGAGCATTCTCACTGCACATCCTTGGAGTAAACCTTGGAGAAAACCTCCTTCTCCTCCTCCACAGTACATTTTCCCTTGTACTCACACACTGCTTTTATTGCTCAGCTCTTTTAATGCAGCCTTCCCCAGTCTGTTGTGGTTTTGGATAGTGTTTGGCAGATCAGGTCACCATCCTTATGCTGAAGGGGAAAGCTCCCCAGCTCAGCTGTTCTCACACGAGACACCTGATGCTAGTTCCTTGTAGCTGCAGGGTGGACTGGGAACTGTATCAGAAAGGGCATATGGAGCTGGGGTGGAATGAGGTCGGGTATTTTCTTAAACAGCTTTAAAACCCATCAGTGATTTGATTTGCTTTCTGAGAATGGTTTAGCTCAACAAACAACTGCAAGCTACAGAGTCGCAAGGTAAAACGGAAAGCCCGTGGGCATTAATTATATATATAGATATTTTTAAAAAAAAAAGAAGCTACTGCTTAATTATTGTTTGCAAATCTCGGTATTTAAATTGACTTATTTGCAAATGTCTGTTTAGAAATTGACTTTGTAATTATAAAGTCAGTGCAGGCATATCACAGGCCCTGGAGGGGTCTCTAACGAGGAATGATAATGTACCAGGCAAAGTGAACTATCCTGAGCTGCATTTTAATAACCAAGAGGTGCTTGGAAGGGGGAGCAGAGGGTCCACAAGAAATCCCAAAGCCAACAAATGATGAAGCAAGAGGCAGAGGAGAGAGAGAACTGGCTCCACAAAGCAGAGGGCTAACAGGTTTGAGAAGGGGCTTCAGGGAACAACAGCTCTTCCTGAAACCCCTGCAACAGGGGTGAGCTGGCAGCAACCTTGGTTTCAGCTCTGGAATGTGAATGAGGCAGATTGCTGGCAGCAAACTGCAGCTGCTGCAGAGCTGAGCTCCCTTCCAGAGGAAAATACTCTGTCCAGCACATACCCAGCCATCCCTTCCCCATCTGCACTCCCTGCCACTGACAATTGATTCATGTTGATGATCCCTCAGCCCCATCGTGGGCACATTTGCAGGACTGGACACAGCTCACACTGCTTGTTCACCAAGATATGAGTAATTAAGGTGATTCCCAAACAATACATACCTTTCCTGGTCTCAAAGTTGTGTTAACCAAACTCTGTGGTTGAGGATCATCTACACAAGGGTCTGGAGAGTGTCAAGGGCTATGCTCTGTCCTGTGAAGCAGGTGACCTCTACTGAGACACAAGGTTTTCTGGGTGAAGAGTGATATATTTTACCAGACAACAAATCCTTGTCAGTCCCACAACGTGGGCAATAACTCTTAATATTTAACTTCAGCACATATCCAAGAAGTGTAAGTACATCAAGGGTGAAGCAAGACTGTTCTAGCTTTTCCTCTCCATCATCTTTGACAACAGCACTGCTTAGTCTCCAGATCTAGTGGTCTGGAGCATTTCTTCTTTATGGACTATTCACCATTAGCTTGAAAACCAGCCACTGGCCTGTGATTTCTTGCCATAGTTCATTAACCAAGAGGGAACAAAGCTTGGCTGCTAAGCGGCACATTAGCAAGATCAACAGCTGGCAGGGTGCAAAAATAATAACCCAAAAAAAAATTATCATAAGCAAAAGCTCCTGGTTTTTGACTCATCTGCTATGCACAGTCATGTTATCCCTTATTCGTGAGCATTCAGATGGCGCCAGTATATTCATGAAAATGTGGCAGCTTAAGACAAGGTCTGAAATTTAAATAGGATCCTGCATCCTGCTGGAGCAGAATAATATTAGTCTTTTGAGTGAAATTATGAGTGAAAGTGTGGTCCTTGTGAAATCAAAGGCAAACACCCAAACACTTTTTTTTTTTTTTAACACCACTATGAAGGCAAAGGAACTATGTGAATTAAGTAACAACTGTTTGCCTGGCCAACATAGCTGTGGCAGTGTCAAAGCACAACTCTGATGGACTCAACACCCTCCTGATGTGCCTCTCTAAATGCTTAAGCACTGCTCAGTGTTTGCTGTCTGTTCCACTGTGCAGCCTGTGCCTATTAAACACAGAACAGATTCTGCTTGGAACAGCAGTATATGCCTTGTTTGAGAGAGATAAGACACTCCACCCGTTAAACCCAGTGGCATGGAAGATCCAAAGTCCTTTATGTCTGCTTGAGCTGGCCAGAAATAAGTTATCTCCCATCTGGAAGCCAGGTAGTTATATTAGGACAGCTGTAAACACAAAATCTCCACAGAGGGATTGGTTTGTAGGCACATGGCCCTGCATGGTTCAATCAGCCTGTCCAGAGAAACCAGCCTGGGCAGTGGCACTGGGATTTTATGGATGCCCTGCTCACTAGTCCAATGCATTGGGCTTGTCATTATGTGAGTGAAGAAGGGAAAGAA
>NW_008676696.1:0-7989 GCF_000695815.1 Acanthisitta chloris | reverse complement strand
AGAATTAGCTTCTGTTGAATTAAAAAGGGGGTAAAAAGCTCTCCAAACTTCTTGATTAGATTTGAAATCGAAGTGTAAGCTATTTGTCTCATTTGTTGTTTTTTTCAAAATATTCATTTCATCTTAGTAGAACCCTGCCTGTTATCCTCATACAACTGCAATGTTTCCTCAGCAGGACTTTGTGCTGTGATGAGGGGTGTGCAGTCACAGCAGCTTTTCCAGGCATGAGATCCAGGCTGTGGGATCAGGGCAGCACCGTGTGAGCCTGCACAGATTCCCATGTTCCTTCCCAGGTGGGTTCTGCTCAGAGGTCTGTAGCATCTCATTTACTTTGATTTTTCCTGACAATCCTTTAATTCAAGGGTTGTTCTAGGACAATAATTGTTCAAACAAGAGGCATATTACATCTCATATTCCTGCATTAATTAAAACTGTCCAAAATCTCACAAAGTTTGTCACTGACTCAGAGAGAATGAGACCTGCAGATAATTAATGACTCTCAATGACAGTTCTTAAAGAATTGGTTTCTGGCAGCAATCAGCACATGCTGGATAGATTTCTGGTTTATAAGCCTGTTCAGTTCTTAAAGACACAAGAAATAGTGAAAGCATGCTGTTCTTTTCAATATTAATTAGATTATTATTTTTTGGCAACGAGAATTTTCTGTGTTAGATACTTTCCTGTCAGCTGCTGAGAATTCCACCCTAAGTCACTTCATAGTCCATTAAGAAATGGTTGTGATGACTAATTATTTATTACAAATTCAGAATCTGTTTACTAGATAGTTTTATCTTTGTTAATTAATAAAATTACCTCTTAGATCCCAAACTCTTGATGCCTACTCTGACTTTGTCTTGAAATATGACATATGTGAGACACAGTATGTTGGACATTCTCTTTGGGTGGTTTAAGTTCTGCTGAAGGAATATGACAGTTCTGTGCTTCACTGTGGACATATCATTAAGCTCCATTACAACTAACAGCTTCTAATGACAAACACTAATGAGGGGCTTGATGTTTCCTTAAGGAGCAATGGAGCTGCAGATTTGCTCTGCCTTTGCCTAGGTCGGTGCTACCAGCCAAAATAAACGGCGACAAGTCGTGATAGAGCGTGGATAGCCTGAGTTAGCAACTGGTGTGATAAGGGCAACCTAAATCTTAGCTCAAGTAATTCACTGGAGTTCAAGTCCACCTAATAGAGCTGAATTAAGGTTGAACCAGGAGCCTCATCACAGAATCATTTAGGCTGGAAAAGCCTTGCAAGGTCATCAAGTCCGACCTTTGACCAATCACCACCTTCTCAACTAAACCCTAGCACTAAGTGCCACGTCCAGTTGTTTCTGGAACACCTCCAGGGATGGTGACTCTACCACCATGACAACAGTGGAGAAATTCTTCCTGATGTCCAGCCTGAACTTTCCCTGGCACAGCTTGAGGCTATGTCTGTTATCCTGTTTCTAGTTGCCTGGGAGAAGAGACTGACCCCACCTTGCTACAACCTCCTTTCAGACAGATGTAGAGAGGGAGAAGGTCTTCCCTGAGCCTCCTTTTCTTGAGGCTGAGCCCCCCCAGCTCCCTCAGCTGCTCCTCATATGACTTACCCTCTAGACCTTCCCCAGCTTCATTGCCCTTCCCTGTACACGCTCCAGCACCTCAAAGTCGTTCTTGAAGTGAGATGGGTGCCTTGATCCCCTGACTAAAAGAACACTTTTTTTCCTAGGAATTTATTCACAGGTTCAAATCCCAACCTTTCTCCTTTCACGCAGCCATTTCCCCCACATTTAAAGGCTTTTTTAGACTTCCACACCTAGGCTAGGTATTGCAGTTCCCTTCCCACATGCCCCAGCTCCACTGGAGCAGCTGCTGCACTACCAAGACAGCCAAGGTCTCTGCCCACAGAACCCACAGTCTATCCAGAGCTCATCCACTTCAATGGGCTGACCTTGAGCAGAGCACCTTGGACTCTCTCTGTGTGGAGACAGCACCACGTCTAATGAAAATCCATACTGAGAGGGTATGCAAAGATCAGACTCGATTAATTCTTTCCAGAGGTGTCTCCACAATGTCAACATTGATCTGCTTCCTAGACACACAGTTTTCTCTTGGCTGACAACCATATGCCAGTCAGAGTTCTGCTGTACTGTAAATTTAAACAGATATGGAGATAGGATCATTAAAATACCTCAAGAATACACAGCAAGTCATTGTTTTGCTTCTGGTGCTGAGAAAAATCTCACAGTAGCACTGAAGAAATAAATGCTATAGGCCACTCTTTTGGCAAAGAAGTTAATCTGACAATGAAATTGGATGAAATGCCTGAGGATAGGAATCAGTACGTGGGTGTCTTGTGCTGTCTATGCTAAAAAGTTGCTGCTCTATAAAGGACAATTGCAGAAATACACATGCATTTTATTTCTAGCCATTCCCCTGGGAAACTAAACCCAGCCTGGGCCCTACAAGTGGTGCCTGACGGAGTGCTGCGATTCAGGCTGCCCTCGGATGTTTTTTCATTAGATGTAGTTTAGGGATAAATCATTTCATCTCACCAGAAGGCAGCAAGCTCAACCACCATCTGTCTTCCTACATATGCAACAGGACCTTTTGGATTCAGCCTGGATTTCTACAAGTCTGGAGTCATGTGGATGTGCTGGGGTTTGATTCATGCAACCCAGACACGCAGCAGCCATTCAGATTGACTTCTGAGAGACTTCACTTCAATCTGGGGATGAGTTTAGCCCCAGATCCTATTAATTTCCTAATAGAATTCAGGTGCAACCAATCTTTGCTAATGGACAGGGCATATTTCATTATGAGTACAGACTTGGGACTGTACTCTGAGGAGGTCCAGTTGGTATCTTCAAGTGATGATGAGCTGTTTTAGCTGTGGTTATTGTTAATAAAATCCAGAAGTCAGGACTATGCCATTTTCATGTCCTTTTAAAGGCCAGTTTCACCATTGCTTAGAAATCTACCTTTTCCTATTTGTTCCTCTTCAGTTTTGTTTCATCTAAATTTCAGTCAAATTAAACTACAAAATATAAAAAAAAATTAGAAACTTTTAATGAAAAAAAGTTAAGAAAAGAAAAATAGAAAACAAATTCATCAAATCTTTTTCCTGGGCCCCAAAGTTTGAAATCAAAGCTGTTTCACCCTTGCAAATAATCACCACATGACAAGGACAACACATGCACTGAAGATATATCGATGGCTCTGCTGTCTTAAAGGTCACAAGCACACATGAAAGATCTCCTTGCCAGGGTAAGTGGTGCCCAAGAAAAATGCATTGAGAATTACTCACCTTTCAAAGAAGTTGCAGACAAATGAGGACGGCCTTTCGAAGGGGCAGTGTGATTGCAACCAGATGCCTTCCCTAAAATGCCTCTAAAGGCAGCAGGAAAAAGAAATCAAATTAAACCATCAGTTCAGCAGCAACTTTGCTACTCATCATGCTGGCATTTCTAGAGAAAGGAAGGTTGAAAACAATCCATAACGAGATGTCTGTGCAGGACTCAGAGCCCTTCCCATGTGCTAATCTATTCTGTTCACTCCTCGTGCCTCACCTGAGCTGTGCCTTGGTGCATCTCCCAGTGCTGCATTAAACAACATGTGCACGTCCCTGAACCTTCTGCTCCAATGCTAACTGCTCTGACTTCCACAAACACACCAGCCAAGAAGACATCACAAAAGTACCTAACCTCATCTTGAGAGAGAGAATCATGAGAACAAGTTTAAAGGAAGAGAAAGAGACAGAGAGAGAGGGAGAGAGAGACACACACAGAGAGAGACAGAGATATTTTATTACTCAAGAGGAAAAAAAAAAGAGATTATAATTGAACTGCAGAAAATTCTCCGCATCACGGGTAATGATGCCTGGGTTACCTCTCTTTATCTGTGCAATAGAGATTAGCAGACAGGGTCATAAAGGGAAATTAAAGTCAAATAAATTCTAGGCCAGCACTTGGTAAGTACTGATTTCCTACCATTTAGAAAAAGGAACAGCAAATGAAGTGGCACAGCATAAGGTAGCAGCCAGAGGAGTGAGCCACACTGCCATAAACATCAGGCTGAGTGGGGACATGCTGCTCCCCTGCCTTGGTGGAGGGCTGAGGGACTGCTCTGTGTGGATGCTCACAGGCTCAAGCCCTGAGCACTTCAAAACTTGAGGTTTCAGGCAAGGCAGGCATCAGAAGCAACTCTGGAGATCTAAGTGGTTTTCTATTGCTCCTGTCCTGCAGGTTGCCATTTTCCCCAGAAAGATGGATGAATGTAAAGCATCTATGTGCCATCACAATTTCCATGAGGAACTGGAGACTTCACCACAGTCCCTGTCCCAGCCCAGACCCCACAGCCCTGTTCTTCCTCCAACTGCTTGCACTGAACCCTTGGATCTCACACTGAACCACTGTTCCCACTCTCTCATGGCAGTAACTGCTCAGACACAGTGAGAGGAGGGAAGCACTCCAGGTCCAGCTGGCAGAGATCTTCAGTCTTTGCTTGACAGACCCTTTGGGACCTCAAATCTTGCTCCTGGCTCTGTGCTTCACCTTTGTGTGTTGGAAGTCTGCAGTCAGCACTGTCAGAAAGGTCAGGAGGCTTTGCAGGACATTATTCTAAGATTTTCCAATCTGAGACACCTTCAAGAGGTTTATTCTCTAAAATTGCTGGGAAAAGATCTCTGGAAATTAGGTTTCTGAAGGTATCTCGGAAATAGAATAAATAAAATTCTTGGGAAAAAAAAACACAAAACAGAGACTACTACAAATCACTTTGGATCTGTTAAAAGCTCCTTCCTGCTCCTTTTAGAAGTGACTGTTGCTTGTTACAAATGTTTTTTCCTTGGCTTTCTTAAGTCATTTTTACTGACCTTCACAAAAGTATTACAGCATTGCTGGCCAGTAAAATATTCAGGGAAATTTCTGAAGGAAAGGTGATGTCTGTATTGAGGGATCTTTATTCTTTTCTTGAAGTGTCAAATTAAATCAGCATTCACCTTCCTCCCCCTTGCCTGGATGGGCTGTACATGATGAAGAGGAAGAGGGTTTGGCTGTCAGAAGCTGTCAGCTAGCAAGAGAGCTGGACAGCCCACCCCAACCTGTCCACTGCCTGTTACTCTGATGGTGAACTGGACCTTACATCTCCCTGGCAAGTCCTGTGCCTTTCAGCACTGTGGGCAATTGAGCACAAAACTGGCTCAGCAGCTGATAGCACTCAGCTTTGCAGCCAGTAGCCTCATCCTTATTCCTCAGAGCTGGGGCAGTCATATTCCTTGAGGGTTTTAGACTGGGTTTTCTTCAGTGCAAAGAGCCTAGTTAGGTTCAAGGGGGGTAAGGAAACTGGTCTTGCAAGAGAGAACTGGCACAAGTGCAAGAATAACACTGGGGGTGTGGGTAGCAAAGATGGACAGAGTTCAGAGACAGAAATCAGCCTGTCTGCACTCTTCTCCACTCACCCCTTTCAAGGCAATGTGTTCCCAGCCATTCATTCCTTCACTCCCTCCCTCTCCCCCTCTACAGATTCTCTCTTGACTTATTTGATGCTGTTTGAAATCAAGCACTTGGTTTACCCTTCTCAAGCAGAGCTGATCTCTCCCAGCATGACTCTGACTGCAGCAGGAGGCACAGCAGGATGCTGGATATGGAAACCTGGCATTAGTATCACTTTCAGATGACAGCAGATCAGAGAGCTGGACCTGGGAGCGAATTAATACAGGGCTAGGATTCACTTGGAGGGTTTGCTGCTGTCATACTCCTCTGAAGATGTGAGAGAGAATTAATGCAAGGGGCTGGGATTCTCTCCACTTGCTGCAGTGGTTGTCTGACATCCCCAGGGAGCTGTGGGACCAGGGTGCAAATGAACACTGGGGATGGGTACCTAAAGGTATTCCAGGGAGAAGAGGAGAAGGTCACAGCTCCTGATGACCTGTTTGATCCCTAATCCACCAGTGCAGATCACTGAGGGTTGGTTTAACCTTAAATAAACAAGCAATTGGCACAGGATCTTCTCGCTCGGGTGTTAACCTGAGGGATTCACACTCTTCACTGTGGACTGATGCAAACAAAGGTCTGGTGGAAAATCATAGCAATGCCCCAGATCTCCAATCAGCCAGTCAACCAGGAGACAAGACACCCACAGATCCTCTGGAACCATCTTTAAATACTATTGGATTTAAAAAAATAGCAGAACTCAACAGGCTCCCCAATCCCTGACCCTCTGTACAGGCAGGGACAGAGCAGGGAAGGAGAACAGCAACTAAACTTCCCACCTCTGAATAATAGGAATTGGCTTAGTGTGCAGGAACTGCTGATTTTCCAACAGCAGGGCTTCTTTTCCATAGCCCCTCATCCCTGATAAAAACAACATCAGATGCCCTTAAACAATTTCTCTCACCCTCTGGATCTCAGCAGGTCCACCTACAGCTCTGTGCCTACATTTGGGCTGCCAGGAGAGGGTATAGACCTCCATCCTCTCCTGTTCCTATGCAGTTAACAAGGTCTTTGACTGGGAACAACCTGGAGATTTCCTGGTGGCCAAAATCATCCTGGTTTTGTTTTCTGTGGCCCACAAAGTACTTCTCTCTGGTGAACTTGCTTGCCCAACAGTGAGTTGGGCACCCTCACAAGGACTCATGTACTGGTGTACTTGTAGCTGGCACAAACATAGAAAAGGGAGCAGAAAAGATGGAGACAAAGTTCTGTCAGTGTAATAGAAAGTGACCCATATTTTGGGGAGGTTAATGCTTGTTTCAAACAACACATTCCTGAGCCAGTGGCTCTGCGGGGCAAGAGGCAAAGGGAGGATTTGCTCCCTCTTTTCAAAGGGAGAGAGAGGTTTGGTGCCTGGAGCATAAACACAGCTGAGAATTCTGCAAATAGACAATATCCTTCAAATGCAGCCTAGGGATGAGATCGAATCACTGTATACAGCGACTCCTCTAGAAGAGAAAACAAACCAAAACAAACCAGGGAGGAAGTAGATCCTTGGAAGCCAAATAAAGACAGAACAATGGAAAAATAAGCACAGGAGGAAAGGGCTTCAAATAATTACATTGTGCAAGCTCCATGCTGGGAAGCAGCATATGCTGGAGGAGCCCTCACTGGGGACACAGGATAAGCAGGCAGGAGGGCAGCCAGGACAACCAGCAGCTCCAAAGCGCAGGCAGGAGGGCAGCCAGGACAACCAGTGGCTTCAAAGCAGCTCCAGCTCCGGTGAGCTCAGCAAAATGATGCCAGGGATGAAAATATCCTTGTGCTTAAAACACAGTCCCTTCCTTCCACTGCCAATAGCACCTGGGAATAAGCAGCAGGCGAGGGACTAATATTCTAACAGCTATTTGGGGCACGGGCTGTCTTTGAGCACAGGTAAGGTGGGTGAACGTCCCCTGAGAGGTGCAGGGAGGTGGCTCAGCCCTGCACAGACACTTAGGGAGCTGAGGAATGGCATTTAATTGTTTTACTGACATCAGAGGTCTGGTCTCTGTTCATACAGCACTGAGAGCAGGGACTCTGCTGCTCAGTTTCTAGGGATGAGCATCACTGTATTTAAGTTGTGGCTTCCCGATGAAACAGAGAAAAAGTTAGGAGCTAGTGCCTTGTGAGCGAGTTGAAAACAGCTTGTTGAGTCAGGAACTCAACAAACTCAACTGCATTGCTTGGACTGTGCTGGCAGTGCACTCAATTTGGGAAGCAGGGCTGAATCAGGCCAGTGCTCTGCTTGTGCTCAGGTTTGTGTTGCTGTTTGGAATAGCCTGACAAATGCTTTTGTGGCTTTGTTTCTGACAGCTCTGTATATTTTATATTCGAATCTTTTATTTAAAACAACATTTTTAATGGCTTTGGTTTTCCAATGGGAACATCTTCATCTTGCTCTGTAAAGACAACCAAGTATGTTTTTTGAGAAAAACATATTCCAGCTTCTGTCCTGAAATGTTCCACTTACATTGCAGTTTCCTTCATGGGGGGAGGTGCCATATAGGAGGCAACTATGTTCTGT
>NW_008676695.1:84576-86358 GCF_000695815.1 Acanthisitta chloris | reverse complement strand
AAATTTATATATATAAATCTAGCTATTTCTGTATATACAGATGGAGAGAAACCTTTCACATTCATGAATAAAAGACTAGGAATATCCTTAACTCCTTTGTTTTTTCCTTCTGTCTTTTCCTCATAATGGATTGCCAGCATCCAGATTTAATTGGGGTACAGGCTGTTCGAACTCTTCAACTGAATTAGCCTTCTTCAAGGAACTTGGCCATGGAGACTACTGTTTCATAAATATCTTCCATTTCCCTGCAGCTTTTCCTTGTCTTGAGCAAATGAACAATGGAAAAAGAAAGGCCCAGGAGTTACCAACTGCCCAACAAAGGACAAACAACAGTCCTGTTTCTGTTATGAAACAATGAAAAAAGGCAAAAAAGAAAAGAATGTGTTGTATTTGTGGTTAACCAGGACAGCAAAAGGAGAGGAGCCCCACGATTAACAGGAAAAAAAATTTCCGATATGTGATGGTCACAATAAATAGATGGAAATAAAACCTCACATATTTCAAATCAAGTTAAATAAAAGCCTGTTTCTGCCTAATACTTTTGATAATTTGTCCATGAGCACTTCATTATTTAAACAGTGTTCATGTGGTACAGCTAAGTTTAGAAAGGATTTATTTAACATGCCATTACAGCAATTAGCCCCAGGGAAAGTTCAGCTTGCATACCCAGCTTCTAAATATGTCTTGAGTTTGTATTTATCAAGTGAGTTTCCTTTTCCCTCCTACTGAGTATAAATTTTTCCTTTTTTCCTCACCTCACAGTTCCTCTGAATCTTTCAACCTGAGCTCTTTTCAGAGCACCTGACATGTTGGAGCTCCATTCCAGAGGCTCCCTTCCACCTTTCCTCCTGAGGACACCAGCACAATATCCGTCCTCAGTCAGGTACATCTGTCAGACCACGTGTCAGCTTGGATCACGACTTCAAGAGTAAGTAGATAAAGATAGGATGTTTAGGAGGCAGAAAGGAAATTTGGGACATTGGAGTTCAATTTGTAGTTCTGATGTGACTTGAGGAAAGTCATTTAGTCATTACCTGTATCTCAGCTCTCCAAGTCTTCATGTTGATAGTGATAGTTTTTCTCCACCTTTCTTATTCAGTCCATAGTAGATGAGCTATCACTTGCAATGTTTATTTGCATCATGTGGCACATCTAGGGTTCAATCTCACTTTAGGTCTCCAGGCACAATCATTCCTTAAAAAGCTCTTTGAACCTTATGACTTTGATCTGACCTTCATGACAATGTAAGACTAACACTCTGTGCAGCGGAGAGAATGAATTCTGGTGTCCAAAAAAAATCTGGGTTTCTATTCTTCAGATTTTGTCTGCATGTCAGGAAAAAAAAAAGAAACACATGAATGTTCCAGGTTTATACTAGTGCTGATGTGACAGTTGTCACTATGCACTGAATGCCAGGAAACTTAGAGAAGTCTGCCTTGAATTGCTCATCTCCTGAATCCAAGGCATGATTTCCTTTGCCTGTACACCTCTCTGGATGACAAGGAGCAGCATCACTGGTCTCCCTCACCACTAATAGCTCTGGGCCTCCTGACTTCATTTTTGCTTTTTCTTTACCACCATCCCTAGCAATGACTCTCCAGGTTCCCTTGGGAACAGGAAAGGAAGTAATTTCTTACAGGTTTCAACTAAATGCTGCAAGTACCACGGACATCCCAATGCCACAATCACACTTTGATCTGCCATTGGCTGATGAGAATCTTGCAGTGCATGTGGCAAGATCCTGAGATTTTTGCCCTGGGTGCCATTTGCAACATCAGATGA
>NW_008676695.1:67035-84552 GCF_000695815.1 Acanthisitta chloris | reverse complement strand
GATTTCCCACAACATTCAATGCACAGAACAGAATACCACTTCTTTTTAAGTCTCAACTGCAATTAGGTTCTTTTTACAATTTTTGATGAGTATGCATTTTATAGTTATAATGAATTGTGAGTGTTGCAGAAGAAAAATGGTGTTTCAGAGCCTCTGCTTGCTGTGCATATTAGCCACAAGAGGCTTAGGGGATGTCACTGCCTGGGTTAAAAGAGTAATGTTGCTTTGGCTTTGCAATATACATGAAAAATCAACCTTTTTCACTGTGCATACTCTTTCTGCATACCACGCTGAACATACATTCATTATACACTAGCTCTGAATGAAGTACAATGATACCAACGGAACGTCTGTTCTTAAGCATCAATAGGATTGACCAAACTTTCATTCATTGGAGGCAAAACCACCCATCTAATTTAATTTTCTACCACTTGTGCTGTCTATACCATAAAAATGAACCAAAGTACAATAATACTTCTAGCAAATGACTCTACAAACCCATAATTCCCTGACAGTTTCAACCACTGGGCTTCTTTTTTAACAGTGTTTTTAGCCTTTTGCTGCCAGTGTGAGTAAATTAAAACCTGACTATCTCCCAGTCTATTTCCCAGTGTTATTTCTTTTGCATTGCATCTTGACTGTTCAGGATGAATGGCTACAGAAAGAAAAGGTAAGAGGAATTTCAAGGGCTCCATGAACACTACCTAATGTACCACTGCAGTATAAGATTAACTGACATCAGCTTGACCTGCTACCTGCCTGAAGGAAAATGGTCAGATGGTATTTGGTAAAGTTTATGAGTTGAGGGTTTGCACTGTGGTATATGCAGGTCTTTAATTTGCTGTAATTTATGTCTGGAATGCTCCTAGGCATGCAGCTTTGTCACAAAAGCGACAGAGAATCAAACTTCAAGTAAGTGATCTTTTTTTTGCCCGCTTTTCCCCAACATCCTTAGGAATGAAAGGAATGTGATACAGAGAAAACAGTGCAAGTGTGAAAAAGGGTCTTCATGGGGCAATCATGAATAAAATAGAAATGAGCTCCATAAGCATTTGGAGAGAAAATATATGCAACTACTCTCAACTACTTGCTCAGTTGCAAGGACATGATTTCATTCCATTTAAAATTTATTTTCAATTTAATTCTAATAATTTTAAAATAAAAATAAATCTCCAAAATCTACTTTCAAAGAAACAAAAAAAATTATTCTGCCTGATCAGAAATCTATGCCACTTTTGAAGCACCCATTTTAACAAACGTAATGAACAAATATAGAGACAAAGTTATCCTGGAAAAATAAATGAACACCAGCCTTTGAACCCCAGCTAGCTTTGATCAAAAGCAAACTTGTATATAATGTTAGGAAACCACTCATATATTTTAGTAGTAAAAGCTGTCTGGTTACAAAGGAAAAAACAATCACGTCTGGTTTTCCCTCACTGAGTTCCTGAAATTAATAGGGAATGACATAGTGGCTTTAAGCGTTTCGTAGTTTCTGGGGTGGAGAAGGAGGGAAAATTTCTCACTGATTTCTACTGACCCCTTGTGGTAACCTAAGCTGCATAGCATTGCTGAAGGAGACTTTGGCTTCCTCATTGAAGGAAGTGTCCACCATGAGCAGGAAAAGTCTTTAAAGCTGACTCTGATCATCTTAATGGCCTCGTAAGACCACAGCATCTTAGCTTGTTGAGAGTTCAGAAGATGGCCAAAATTCAAAAGTTGTTCTTAGTCCACGAGGGGAAGATACTGGACTAACTATAGCAAGGCTGTAATCCTGTAGGTCATGTTGTACTGACAACCTTCAATCATAAGACTGAAATTCAAGCAATTAACTCCATCCACCAAAATCCCAGAATGAAATTAGAGGGAAATTTCTGCAACTTTTATTTTGAGCTGTTGAGAAATAGAATTGTCTATATAAATGTGTTTTCAAAAACTAAGTGCAATGCTAAGGTGGACATTTATTCAAAGATGGGCACTGCCCATTTGTTGGGTAATTAGTTTAGACTTCAACCAGGAGATGAAACAAGACAAGCTGTAAGAGGGATGGCTTAAGATATTCCAACTTTTAGCTTTTCCAAAATACATATTAAATCCACTGTAAGACAAAGAGTTTAAAAATACCTACCAGAAAAAAGTTATGATAATATATGCTTACTTTCAAGTACTCATAAATGCTTTATAAGGTGCATAGTCACTATATGAACATTCTGTCACTTGCAAACAAACCAAGGTTTTTGCTACTTCCATTTGTCCTAGTGATAGAGTCGCTTGCAGAGGAAAAAGGAGTTAATGGGAATATTAAAGTGTGTAGTAAATGGTACAATTTGATTTCTAGGCAGAAAAAGTACATCTGAATTGCACATGATCCATATGCCTATGAATTGTACTTCACAGATTTTGTCAGCTGTCAAAACACATAACGAATAAGATAATTATTGTTTATTGATGAGATAAAACTACCATAAGCAGTTCCCAATCTCATGTCATGCTTCCCTAGTGTTTGCAAAAATTAGAGCACTGCTACCTTCTCTGACATACCTTCTTTGGAGCTGGTGGTTATATAAGTTGGGAATATGCTCCAGACTACCTAACACACATGGAACCAATTAGATGGACTCGGCATTTCTGTCGTTTTTCCCCTTCTTAAGAAAATAAATAAATAAATATCTGGAACTAAGGATGAATGTTATGAATGTTGGCAAAGCATACAATGTAGTACATATATAAACTGTTTTCTCCATGTGTTTTTTACTTATTTCATGTGCTTCTTGAAAATTGCTTTAGGCTGTCCATGAAAACTTAGGGGGAAGAACTTCCATTAATAGTTTGGATCTCTTAAAACTGAACAAAAAAAACAACTAAAACTACCTTAGCTGGAAAAAGTTGTTACAAAATTTGAGCAAGTAGATGGAGCTTTAAAACTTCATACAAAGAAAGTGGGAAGCAAAATTACCTGGGAAAATATATTTGCTTTAGGCATAAATGAATCTGGCCCAAGCTAAATCCCCTTGTCTTTCCATACTAAGGAATGTGCTATTAGGAAGCATCTTTCAGCTTAACTTTTGGACATGGGAATAATGCACAATAGTCATGCCTAATGGACCACCCACAGCATGCAGCATGGACTTATGGCATGAAAAGAAACAAGGAAATTAGGCATGCCTAACTCTTCTCCCATGGTTGTAGAGGAAACAAAATTAAATGTCTGAGAAAATAATCTTGAGCAAAATTTAGTCAATTTTGGGACATTAATCTGAAAAATTGCAGTTTTGATTTTTCCAATTGAAATAAAGAAATGCTTCATTAAAAATTTCCCTGTGGTTCCATGGATTCAGTAAAACAACAAACCCATTCAAAGGGTTGATGATCAATGAGCTTGGGACCTTATATTTTCCTATTTTTGTGAGGTTTCAGAAACAGTCAATAAAGTATTTACTGAAATCATAAAGCCTACAGTCAAGATCTCTATAGTTTCATAAGTTCATCTTTAAAATATTGTTCTAATGTCTGCAATGAAATTTGTTATCCAGTTCTCCTTTACATGTGTTTCATATACCAGTGTAGCTTTAATATGCTTTGGGGTGTGTGTGGCAAGGGTGAGGTTTCTTTTCAGAACAGTTTAAATATCTGAACAGATGTAAAATTGGCCGACATTGCCAGTAAAACCAGTTGTGTACTGCAGACAAACTTGTCAGAAAATTCTAATATGATATTTATCAGCTTTTAAATGAGCATACAACTATCAGCTTTGACACAATCTAGGATAATGCAATGTTTACAGCTGAAGAATGACTGAATGCTTATACTTAGAGAAGTGTTTGCTTTTAATGGCCACATTTTCCATTCCCATGATACAACAGTCTTAAAAAAACACTTTCTTTCTCTCATATATGCTAGATTATAACAACAGTTATTATGATTTTTATATCTATACAATGCTGCCTACAAAATATTTAATATCTAAGCAGCTGGTGCACTGTGGCCGATGCTTACTAAATGAATAAATGTTTTGTCTTGTGTTTCCCTGGTGTACTTGCATCCATCTGTTGTCTTGTGTCATTTTTGATTGAGGCCTAGAGGCACTACCACAAAACAAATAATGTCAATTTTGCTTTCATTATTGCAGGGCCAAGAACTCTACTTCCAGCCTGAGAACACTCTGGCACTTGGTGCTGCACAAACACAAATGGATGTCTTCTGCACAGACATAAAAAAACCCCCATGCAGTCAGAAGACTTTACAGTACAAAAGTTTGCATAAAAAGTTTAAATTGGTATTCATTACAGGACAAATAACTTTATCAAGCATGCAGTCTGAGTGAAAGCAGATTTACCAAGCTGGCAGAGGAAACTGTAGATCCCCCTAATGAGCACTGTAAAGTGAAGCATGTTCTCCAGGTCAAATGACAGGCGAGCATCTGTTTCACTTCACAGCCTCCCCATCCTCACCATGCCTGCAACCTGCCCTCTTCCAAGACAAGGGCTCACGAGCTCTGACCCAGAGACACTGGTGGCCACATCATGCTTGTGCTTAGTCCTTGGTTGCATCGGCTGCTGCTCCTCGATGTTAGGGATAATCACTCTGTGCTGCTTCAAAACAGGCCAATACAGCTGACAAATGCTTTTTAAGGATAGTTCTCATTGACAGGGCTATTGCAAACAGTGCTGTTAGGGGCTGGGATGGCTTTTCAAGAGGATGGCTTCTCATTTTCTTTGACTATAGAGGGAGACTGCTTGGCTAACTCAGTTGATTTATTCATGAGCTTGAAGTTGGCACCCTAAAACTTTTATGTTTCAAGATAACTCTTTGGTCAGAATCAAACCATAAGTTTTAAGGACTTGCCTGCTCAGCTACAAGGTACATTAGTACCTGTATTTGGGTGGTGGATTTGTACACCCATACAACCTTATATGCATAAGTTATCTATACCAGTCATTCTGTTCTTCTGTTCCTCAGGAAAATACATCCCTGGGGGTTACAGAGTTGGGTGCTCGCTGGCAGGAAGAGAGAATTTCTTCGTTGTGTATTATCCAGGACAATTCAGCAGCCTGAAACTCTGAAACCCAACCTGTCTGAAATCAAACACTCCTCCTTTGAGACAGCGGCACAGAGGATAGAGTTGCCGCAAGAGCAAGAATGAAAATGACAAAGTGTGACTGGTGATTGCGAGTTCATGGGAGCCTCTCTTCCCATGTGTTTGGATAGTGAACTCAGACTATGAGTGTGATCCAGCATGGACCCTTTGTTCGGGTAATACCTTCTAGGTCTAAACCTTGCTGACATTACCTATTTAAGCCCAAAGAATGATTCATGTAAAGGCAAGTGGGATTTCATCCCAAATGTGAGTATTCTAGGACAGGTCTATTGCCAAACTCACAGTCTCTGAGCTCAGTTTTCTCGAGAAACATCTTGGAGTTGTCTGTCTCTGCTGAGCAAATGGCTTCGGGGACAAAGAGCTGAATCTTGAGTTGAGTGAAGTAGATTGTCCCTGACACCTCTGTCAGGATAAGTTTTTCTCAAGAAAAGGACACGATCTGTTTCTCTTGGAACCACATAAGACATCATTCAGTAGACCATGTTTGACAACTAAAAGAAATATAGCTGAATTAGAAAACTTCAGTCAAGTAACTTGGTATTGTGGAAATTTTTAGAACTACAGTTAAAGCTGATGACCCATTTTCCATTCTCTTAAATCCCAAATAAGGCATATTAAGTATTCATTTTCTATCTGTTTGAGTGTATCTCTGAACTTTGTAGACCATTCCTCCTGGGGAGGAGAAAATGGAGAAAGGGGAATTCCCTTGTATATTCAGAAGAAGATTTATTCTGTTTTGTGTGATTGCTGGCATGGCAGCAATCCTTCCTCTCAGAAATGGCTGCATATGTAGCCAAGTGGTCTAAAATACTAAATTCAATTAAGTAACACAGATACATTCCAGATATGAAAATTTTGTGGGAGACATGAAGCCATGCAATGGACCTCATGTTAGACTAGGTTGTTCTTGGGATGGAGTAATCTCTGCAGAGATTTTGGGTTTCCTTTTTTCTGTTTTTACCAGAGTGGTGGTGGAAACATTGACTTCTGATCGTTACTTTGTTACTAATAAAATGTATGGCAAAGACTCTTATAAGTCATGGATGTTTTCTCACCTCTTCTTTTTTCCCTTTTTTTTATAATAGTCTAAGTAAATGAACAAATAAATGCTCGATAATCCCATGTAACAGAGATGCTCCTCTGAGCTTTTCCTGCATCACTCAAGTGAGCCAAAGTCCAACACTGAGGCCAGACCCCAATCCTTGGTATTATTATCGCTATGATAACATCTACCCCACTTAGGATCAGAGCCCCCATGTTTCAGGCACTTCACATGACATAAAGTCTTATGTATCCTCAGTTGGAAGGGACCCACAATGATCACTGGAATCCAACTCCTGGCCCTGCACAGGACAACCCCAAGAAACACATCATGTGCCTGAATGCATCGTCCAAATGCTTCTTGAACTCTGGCAGGCTTGGTGCCATGACCACTTCCCTGGGGCCAGTGTAAGAGATATTTGTTATCCCCCAGAACCTTCAGACTAATATAAATAACAAATGAAAACAAAGGCTGTTCTGCCATTTATCAGGGAAACAGACTGAGCAGTTGTGTTCTGTGGATTTTGTGTGAGAAGAGTCTGTAACTGCCTTCATTGCTGGTCTTTGTCTGATCCCCAGAGCATGACTTTAAAAAGGGAAAAAACATAGGAAGATGAAGGTAAAGTCAGTTACAAAGTTCTGTATTTGATAGAAAGCTACATGGGGAATAAAAAAAATCATAAAATGACAGGACACAAGTGCAGGGGGAGTTAGGGGAAGATGAAAGTAGGAAGGAAATTGGATAACAATAGTGATCAGAAAGAATAAAGGCAAAGACAAATAATGACAAGCAGGAAAGAAAGAGGATTAAAGGTGAATGATGAAAGCTATGGAAATAAGGATGGTAGCTGCTATCAGAATTACAGAAAGTTATTTTATTTAAGATGTCATGGTTAGGAGTCAGAAAATGTATTTTTGTTTAAACCTAGACAATCCTGAGAAGAGGAAGATTTCAAGGCAAATGGAACTTTGGAAAAATATAGAAAAGCAACTGACAATATGTTTACATGGCACAAGCAGCTGCTGGAGCTAGCTAAGGATGGCCTAGCTTGGGGTACTGGCAGTGGTACAGCTTGCATTAACACCAGCTTTCACACAGCCTGAGCAGTCCGGTTAAAACATAGGGAGTTATAAAATACTATCTGAAAATATTCTTGAAATCTTTTTTGCTTTTGAATATTTTGCCTGAGCAGGATTCATTGTCATGGGTTGTTATATTTTCCTTGTTTTTAATAATTTAATAATGATAATTTTTGAATGGGATTAAAAAAACACATGACATTATCAAGAACATCAGCAAACTTCCTTATGAATAGCTGATACATGTAGCATAGCATAGGTTTCAGAGTTTGTTTTACAGGCACAGTTGAGCTGACTCACAGGAAATCCAAGCCTGGATACATGCAAGCGGTTACAGGTAGAGTGCAGGCCCTCAACCTGAGTAATCTCTCTTTCTTTCTCTCTTGCTTCTCTCTGCACAGCTCATATGCCAAACGGACATCCAAGATGGTTTTACCAATATGCTGTGCTTATATCATATAGTGCTGAATTGGTGGTTTCGGGAACAAGCACCTGGAAACCATGTCACCATATAAATAGAGCCAGAAACCTCTCACCCTCTCCAGGCAACTGAGACTACTCCCTGCAATGCAGCAGTGGGCAGAGTACTGAGACCCAAAGCTTCTAGAAGCAGATGTCAGCTCAATCTCATTTTTCTCTTGATGAGAGATTAGTGGGTTGAGGGGAGTCAAACATGGCAGTGGGGCACCTGCCAGGGCAAGAGTGGAGGAGCTTCAGGGCACCATTGGGATGGAGCCCTGCCATGGCCAAACCATTTTCAGTCTCTTTATCCAAGAAGCTGGGGGGGGTTTGAGATCCTGGTGCTATTCCAGTTCTGCTTCCAGCTGCCTGTGCCTAACAGCAGCAGCAGCACAATTTCTGCACCACCTGGTTTCTGTGGCTGCTCAAGAATATCTCCAAATTCACCACCAGAAAGGACTATTTAAAGAGGTATAAATCACAGTTGATGCACTGGCCATACTAAATTAGAAAAGTCCCACAAAAAGTTATTTTTATATCCCACTGCTTTGTTCAGTAAAAGACATGTTGTCTTGTTCCTTGCAGTAGTGCTTTGTTGTCCCCAGAGAAGAATTCTCCTTAACTTAATAGCAGTACATGTGCAGTTAATAGCTGCAGTTTATAAAACTTGTAACACCTCGCTCTGCTTCTCCAAATGCTGAGGCACGCTGAGTTTCGAACTGAGATTGGTTGCCACAACCTTGTAATCTTGCTGGTTAAAGCAAGGTTCATTTCTCTGGGACTTATATTTCTTTGGATTTCTCACCATTCAGGCTATTTAAGTGCCATCAATTTATTGTGACGGTCAGATTCTCGGGACCTGACCCTAGGGATTTGGTAATTCACTGGGGTTTATGCTGCAGGAGAGCCATACATTTCTGTGAGTAAAATGACACAATGGCAGAGATAACTATCTGCAGATTTTTTTCAGCCAAAGCTCTTGCCTAGAAGAGCTCACAGAATGAGGGATATCTGGCTGCAAAGAGATCCATAAACAGTAATCATCTGAGCTGAGTGGGAAAAGATAATTCCAACTCCAGGAGGATTTCAATATTTGATGACTGCTTTCATGCCAATTTAAAATGAAAGCTCAAAATGTCAAAGTTCTGCTTAGCCAGATTCCAAGCCCAGTTTAAAATCCTGGGCAGATGCAAACTGTTCCTGAAACACCAAAAATTCTGAAATGAAAACCTTGATGATTAATTAATCTTTCATGTGAAAGGTTTTCCCACCAGGAAGGAAAGGATTTCTGAGGCCAGGCTCTTTGAAGCCCACCAGAGCTGACAGCATGGCATGCACAGCTGGTGGCCGGCCGTGAATGATCTACTCTCACAACAGTTTTTCCAGTGAACTCCAAGACTCCTTAAACTGGCATGAGGATGATCCTGTCTCTGATGAAAGAAGCCTCTGCAAGCCATCACTATTCCGAAGGAACTGTCTAGAAAATGTGTTCCTTTCCATTTAGAATCCAAAAAGGGTACAGAGAGTACTATGTTTCATCAGCATAAATAATTAACTGCAGAAGGACATGCAATATTCATAGTTGAAAATCATTAAACAAAATAGGCTGGGCAAAAAAATCTGAAACATGGAGCAATATTAATCATTTAGCCACAAATTCAGCTTAGAGCTTCTCTTTTGTTTAATTTAATTATTATTTTAAAAAATCTATTCACAGGCAGATGTTGCTCTGCAAACCCACACAACTAATTCCCACATGTGAGACAGTCAGCCTGAGGTTTAGCCTCTTGCAGTATTAATTAACAGCATGAGGCATTGTTAATGATAGTGGACAAAGTGAAAATGAAGAATTTTCTATGCTTGGTAAAATAGGGATGAAAATGGGTCAAAAGAACAATGCTTTTCAAACAGCATTGCCTTCTCAGCTGTATTGCATGCTCACAGATGTTTTAGTTCATGCAAGGTGAAAAAATCCCTCTCTAGCTTTTCTGTATCTCTAAGCATGCACTGCAGGAACCTCTCAGAATGGAGGTGTTTAAGTACAAAGACCCCCAGAAGCTTCATGAGGATTTCCTAGACAAGCAAATGCTACCTTGTAAGAGGTGAATTCATTTCAGTGACTGGAGACATCCAGAGTTATGCCGCTGCTCTCACTGAGGAGCTGATGCCATGGCAAACCCCATGAGCTGGCATTGTTCAATTCATTGCCTGGAGAACAATTGCACACAAATTAACTGTGTCAGATCCCAGTGAAGGTCCCAGTGAAGGTTCTGCCTTTCTGACATTCCTTCTCTTTTTCCCCCCCTTTTACACAAAACAGAAGCTCAGCCTGAAACTGGGCTCTCTCTGAGATTGCTGCAGCTCTGACAAGTAGGGCGGTAATCTATAAAATAAGAGCAAAAAGTGCAAAGATGGACTGGTTGGAAAAAATGTCCTCTGGCTGGAGATACGAATGTCTGAGTATTTGCTCCTGTGGGCTCTGTCACCTATTATCCATCAGGAAACTATCAGAGCCTCAGCTTAAAGAAGAATATGTTTTTTACCTCTGATTTGTTTTTATACTTACTTTGGGTTTCTTGAATAACTGCAGCAACTTTAAACCATGACCAGTCATCCGATCATGCCTTTTGCGTTGTACTGTGTTCTCAGACAGTTCTGAAAGGCTTCATTCACAAATTAGCCCTTGTGATGCTGAAGAGCCTCTGCAGAGGGAGAAGACACTGTACACCCAAGTTTTGAAGTGTAGCCTGCTTGAGGAACAATCACAGAATCACAGAATGTCAGGTTGGAAAAGACCTCTGAGATGATCAAGTCCAACCTATGACCTAATAGCACCGTGTCAACGGGAACATGGCACAAAGTACCATGTCCAGTCACTCCTTAAACAAGAAGACATTATTCTCTTAGAATTTCACTGAGTACTGCAGCTCTTTCAAGTACAAACATCCAGTGCTTATGAACTGTCTTGCAGTACTATATGTACTTCACAAACTTGGGCTGGAGCCATAAGCAGAGCTCGGACCATGCAGAAACCCCTTCATACCACTAGAGATACACAAAATGCAACTTAAAGCTACTCTGCTGGGGAAGGCAGTCATTTCGCTGGGCCTTGAGCATGGTCAAACCTTTGTCAAACATACCAAGGACTTGAGGCAGACTTGGAGTCCTTCGCCTTTTAACACATGTATACTTTGGAAAGCAAGTATAAAATCTACCCAGTGAAGATTCTCCATTCTCCCCCACTTCATGGTTATGTTTGTTATTTAAGGACACTTCAAAATACTGAAGAGAACTGCACAACAGCAGAACAGAATAAGGGCTTACAAACTTGCAAATCACATACAGTTTTTCATGAAAGGTGCAATCATGTAAAACACCTACAGTTAGGATTTCTCCTAGCAAATTGCCTGTGACAGTGAAGTGAGAGATTTTTCTTCATTAGCTAGCTAAACATCATGCCATCATGTTGAAAATTTTAGACATCCATAAGGGAGTTACAGACACATATATGCTTTTGTCTCATCTTCAAGGTTATTCATTCTTCAAAAATAAACAGGAAAATTATGATTTTCCTGTGGTGATTAACTGTACCATGTTAAGACATCAACACTAAATTACAAGGGAAAAGATTTTTCTGTTCTTCTTTAAATCAAAATCATAACACAGCTGCACAGAGGTCACCAGTGTCTCCATGGCAATTCTCAGATGTGTAAGAAGGTAGTCAATGAAAATTTCCAGTGAAATAATTTTCCAGTGAGTTTGTAATTTTCCTTCCTTATTTAATAGCCTACTCTGTTGGGTTGCCTTCTCATCTGAGCTGTAAGGTCTCTAGGGCAGGTGGTGTGTGTGCACAGTGCCTAGTAAGATGTCCACTTACCAATATCCTTAGATCTCACTCAGAATAAATAGGTCAGTTAGTGTGTTAGGTGCATACCAGGATGGTGACCAGTGAAACCACAGTGTAAGTTTACCAGTTAGAAACTGCAGCTATAATACGAATTTAGGGAAATATTGCTACTATTAAGTGACATCAATTGTGAAAGAAAAATACTTTTTCTTGCTGGGGGCAGACCTCTGGATGGCACTGTGTTTTGTAGGCAGAAGAAGTTGGCAGAAATGGATGCATCAAATTTACTTGTGCTAAAACCCGAACAATTAATCTGGCATGAAGTAGGGCTCTATTTCTACTATCAAGATCTGAGGGCATAATTACATGAGCCACAGCACTTGTAAGGGTGTTCAACCCAGACATGATTTTATTAGAAAACAGGGCAAGCACATTTGCATACTGAGTTAATAATTCTAGAGGAAGAATTCTATGAACTATGCCAAAATAAGAATTCAAATGATCTAATATGAAATTGTGAAATGTAATGAATGATTTAATAACATCATCGACATTAGCACAGATGGCTCACCATGTTGGTGCTTCACTCTGCCTTGTATAATGGGAATGGTTGAGAAATGCCACACATCTTTATTACACTGTATTATCCTGGGTGCCCACACAGGGTACCACTAAAGAAGCTCTGATGCCAAAGCATGAAAGTTATCAGTCACATTTCAACAGCAGAGGAAAAGTCTTGTTGATTTATAACAACAGCTGAGTGGTTTAGAACAGGATAGAAGTGATCTTTTTTCTTCTCTGGGGGTTGTATGTTGCCATAAAGTCATATTAAACAAAGTAGAAGTTCCTACTGAACATTATCGCTAGTAAAAAAAATTCTTTCTAAGGAAAGGGAAAAATGCACAACAAAGTCTGAAGCTGATGGGTTGGACAGTAGTCTAACCCTAAAAAGTGAATAGCACTGTGGTGCACTGATGCTACCTTTAGTCTGACTTCAGTTGTCATTGAAGGACACAAGTACTTTTCAAAATTACTAGATATTTTTTGAAATTTCTGCAGTTTGCAATTGCTAGCAATTGATGGGATGAGAACTGATGTGTATTTAAACAAAAAGGATGCCAAAATGACTGTTTAATCTCTGATTTGGTTATCTATGCAGTCTTACAAACTAGCAGAACTTGTGCTTTGAGGAATAGGTAGGAGAAAGAGGCATGGGGATTGGTCACAGGTGCAAAGCTGTGATGGATACTCCAGCAAGGACTTCCACCAAAATAAATGCTTCTTAAATTATGCCCTTAAAATCTGATGGGTAGCAAGCTGGGTCAGCCATAGGACTCATTTAAGTTATGAGTTGTTATGTTATTTTGTTATGAGAAGAGTGGTAGCAAAGTTATTTTGTTATGAGAAGAGTGGTAGCAAAGCTTCTGCTGCCCCAGATCAGATACTAACTTTTCTTGGCAGTGAGAACTGGCTTTTTAGCAAATGTAAATGTATCATTCATGGCTAGAATATGCGGGAGTTCAGGAAAACCTTTTCACAAAACTTGGGATCATGCAGATGACCTTCCTGTTTCAACCTGCATTGCAGGTTGTCTAAACTAGCAGATAATTACAATTATTTTAATATTTTATTCAATGCTGCCTCTTCTGGTTTCATTAAAACAGGGAATTGTCAGAAAGAGCAAGAGAACAAGGAAAAACTCGGATTCCCCTTAAGTTCTTGCCAAAACTGTCATTGATTTCAAGAGGAAAGAGATTTGATCATTTTCTACAGTGCTTATCTACATCCTTGTAAAACACAAGTTTTTAAAATTTTTCACTAGCATGCATCTAGGACTATTGAGACTCCTTCAAAACAGCAATGTTTTGGCTGCTATTTCTCTGAGCAAAGGCAATTACAGGTTTGCTTCTGACCTATGTGTGTGTTTCAAGGCTGAACTAAAGTGAATCTTGGTTAAATACCATTTGTGGCAGTAGGGTTACCTTGCATGCTACAGCTATCATCGCCACTTTCATCCCCCTGTGAGAGTGTCCTCTTTGATGGCTTTCAGTAGAATGACTTATCCCAACACCTTTCCACACAGATTGCACAGTGAACCCCAGAGCAGTGAACCAGAGGGTAAATTTGCTTTCTATAAGAGTTTGCTTCTGTCGGAGAGCATGACTGAGACAGTGGGTCAGGAAAAGCCACTTCCATCTTGAAAGCACTGTTGCTTGGTAGGGGCTTATGACTAGTTTGACAAGGCTAGATCAGACATTCAGTATTGTACATCATTGTAGTTAGCAAGTTAACTCTTAGAAAATGTACTTTAAGATAGTTTAAAGCCAGCATTTGACCTACCTTCAAAGGTAGTAACTGTTGTCTTTTAGCACACAGGGCCTTTGGAAGTCAGACAACTTTTATCTTGGTGTCATGGATGGTGGCGAAATGTGTTGTCTCTACCTGTCAAATGTAAAAAGCAGCAACAGACTAGTGAAGAATTCTCCCTGAAGTCTAATGATCTGTTATTCATCACTGTTTATCAATGCCCTTACCCTATATTTGCTGTGCTGTCATGGAAACAAACAGCCACTGCTCCAAACAATTAAGAGCAAATTAAAGTGACACCGTCAAGAAAAGCATATGTTAGAAATTAATTTCTAACCTGTTTCACAAAAAATAAATCCCCCAAATATTTTTAATTCTGAAGAATCTTATTTGCATTCATCTTTTTGGAAAAAAAACTAGACAGAAGCTGTTCCATAAGTCAATAAACCGGGAGAAATATCTGTATACAATGGATTGCAAGTGACTTTACAAGTACATTTAATAGAAATACTTCTTTATACTTTGCCTCAGTTGTTTTCCAGTCCTCACACAGGAGCAGGCAACTCCATCAATTTTTTTATATGGCAAAAATGCACAGTAATGTTATTACAGCACGTTGGCACATAATGGTACCTTATGCTATAATGGCTCTACACGCTACCTCAAATAGTCAGAATGCTTGCCAGTTGCTTCTCCAAGGCTGCAGCTTCATAGCAGCATTGAAGGTACTCTGGCCTTGTCTTCCTCTCTTTTCCCATCCCATCTCCCATCCCCTACTTTCTCCCTGCACTGGCATAAGTACATATTTGATCTTCCTGTAATGCGAAGGAACAACATGGACTGGGTCCATTTCTTTTCCTGAACCTGGTCAGATGAGCACCAGTCCCACTGCATAGAAAATAGTGACAGTATGTTACCTGGAACTGCATCCTCAACTTAAGATGTGGCTCTACAACATCAGTGCAAGGATGAGAAGGCCTCCAAAATGAAGTCTGATGCAGTTCAAGCGCTCTCAGCCATCTAATTCTTAAAACTTATTCCTTTTACTGGAAAATTGTTCTACTCCATCATCCTCAGCAGTGTTCCTTAAGACTAACAGTATTATCTGCCACATCTCCAGCATGTCCTCTCTTGCTATTGAAGTATATTCTGTCCCCGGCTCATGTGGAGGCAGGCAGATATGCAGTGCAGATTTTCCTGTCCTAGTGGACTCTGCTAGCACTTTGTGGCTCTATTAGAGCATGTTGTTGCTGTCTTAGCTGCGCAAAAAGCTAAGCTGCACAAGGGAATCTACCCAACAGACCCTCACTAAAATGTTGCTCACATGAAGACAATGCAAAAGTCATCCCCAAAGTCACTAGAGTCAAACTCTAAAACTAGACAGAAAATAAGAGGAAGTCAAAGCCTGAATGGATAACTCTTCCTGCACTATTCTTATATTCAGATGAAGAAGGTGAAGCAATAAATCAGTGCTAATATGTGTGGAGACCTGGAATGTGCTGCATCTTTCTCCAGTGATATATGGTCAAGAAAATGGCTGATGAAAGTAATTATTTATAGCAAGCATAAAAACAGTGCTAGTTAAAGCTCAATAGCTGTCACAATCACTTTAACAAAAGCTTGTGAGAGTCATACCAATTTGATGGTGTCTTAAAGTGAGCTGAACTGTAGAGAACTGAAGCTTTGTTTCAGATATCAGAAAATCATCAGACTAACAGCAGTAATCAAAATGAATGAACCCTACAGAGATCTCATGACTATAGAGCTGTCAGCATCTTTTTTTTCCTCCTGCTCCTGTTGAACCCAAAGAAGACAGTACTGTATAAGAATCCACTACAACTATCAAGCACAGTACAGTCTGTGTGAAACTTTCACGGATTCTAATTCTTTCAGTCACCTGGGAGTACCTAACCTTATCCACACAATAGAGCCATTAAAAACAAGGGTCTTTTTGTAAATTGTCACTTGAGTTTATGACCTGTATTTATGGATGTATTTTGGTTTTGCTTATGCTTTTGTGAAAGTTTAATGTGTAACACTCAACCACACCAACTGCCTTCACCCATTCAGAAAAGGCAATATTGTCTTAGTGGTGTCTCTGTACTATATGTGAATTCCTACAGTGACTTGTTTAACTCTTTCAGCAGCAGTCTAAACTAAAATATTACACTGATACAGCAGCATCACTTTATTTCAGGAACAGAATAGTGCAAATAATTCACCTGCAACAAAGTTCTTCTCTGGTCCCAGCACACCTATTAGGTCCACTTTAGTCCTTTTCCGTTGTGTTCAAATGACCTCCACTGATGCTCTCTGCCTTCAGATGCTTCAGACATCTGTGTCACTCTTTTATCAAACAACATAGATGCTGAATTTATTCCAAAAAGTAATTCAAGTAGTCTCTAGTGCCTTTGTACAACTTTCAAAGCAGTAAACATATTAGGTTCATCTAATGTAAGACACCAGACCTACAGCTTGCCACTGATTCAGAAATACTTCGCATCTTTGAAGCCTTGAAGTAATCTAATCATGTATGGATGTGTGCAAGTCTGCAGGAGCCACAACAGTCTTAAACTGTGCTCTGGATTCTTCACAATGAATCAGCCTGTGAGCTTGTCCATTTTATCACTTTTACAGTACCTTCTTCACTTGATCTAATTTTGTCATTAATTTATTTTTCTTGGACACGAGTCAGCAATGTGCACTTGCAGTTCAGAAAGCCAATCACTTCCTGGACTGCATCAAAAGCAACATGGCCAGCAGGTTAAAGGAGGTGATTTTGCCCCTCTGCTCTGATGAAACCCCACCAGGAGTACTGCATACAGCTTGGGAGTTCACAGTATAGGAAAGACGTAGACCTGATGGAGCAGGTCCAGAGGAGGGTCACAAAAATGACCAGAGGGATGGAACACCTCTCCTGTGAATAAAGGCTGAGAGAATTGGGGTTGCTCAGCCTGAAGGAAAGAAAGCTCCAAGGAGATGCTCTTGTGGCCTTTAAGTACTCAAAGGGAGCTTGTAAGAAAGATGGGGATAGACTTTTTATTAGGGCTTGTTGCGATAGATGTCCCTGCTCCTTGTTGGGGGCGTTGAACTAGATGACCTTTAAAGGTCCCTTCCAACCCAAACTATTCTATGATTCAGTAAATATCAAAAGGGATAAAAATGTCATACTTCTGTGTATAGTTCAAGCTGATATTCTATTTCTACTAGCAACATTACAGTATTTTTGAATTAATGATGTCTTGAGATACTTGCGATAATGATTAGTTATTCATATGCTAACTTCCTTAGCTGTGTTTTACAACATTAAGCATACATCTCTTTTTATAGTTTATGATCTCACAGACCATTTTATCCTTATTTTTAGAAACGGGAATTTTAACAAACCAAACATTAAAGAAGCTGCAAGAGCTGCTTGTCTTTCAGTATTACTTTTAGGAACATTGAATTAATCAACTTATAGCTGTTGTTGCTATGTAATAGCAATTGTCTATGGAATATTCTTCTTCTTTGCCTCAGATCTGGGTGGTGTGCCATGAGTTTTGAGCTCCCTACTGTGCTGGAATTTTTTTTAGAATTTATTGCAATCCTGCTCAGAGATACTGTTTTACTTGTTAAAATTAGGCTATTGTATACTAATTCCCGTATTGGTCCGACTGCAATTTTTGTATATGTATGTACGTGG
>NW_008676695.1:12555-66996 GCF_000695815.1 Acanthisitta chloris | reverse complement strand
AAACAAAACAAAGTTGGAACATTCCTCCAGTTTATTAGATAAGAAGGTTTATGTTACATAGAAAAATGTGGAGGATACAAAGGACAGACTGCACTGTTACCATCACCTTGTGAACATCCCTGAAATGTTACTAATTTGCTGTCAAGGGTGATTAACTCTCAAACACCCTGCTTGCTGGTTGAGAAGATGGGCTGTGAGATCACCTGCCTGCAGGGTGACAGCCAAGGTCCCCTTGTGCCCTGCCGAGGGTGCCACAGCCTTGCTGCCTTGCCCCTTGCAGCAGGCACCCAAGAGCATTCATTGCTCTAGCTGCCACAAACTGTTTTACAAAGCAAACCCAACAAGTTTTATAGCAATTTTATATTAAACACTAGATGTCACTGGCATACTCTTAACACAGTCTTTTGGAATCAACTGTACAGTGCTTGTTCAGCCCCGCACCCAAATGCAGAAGTGTTTTCAGTGCCTGTACCTTTTTGGCAGAGACCCCACAAATTCTCCTCAGTTCAGGTATGGAGGTGTTTGTAATGCCCCTACAGCACAGGGTGACTGCCCAAAATATGTGTTTGTTTCGGAAGCAGCAAGAACGAGTGTTTTCACCAAATCAGTTTTTGCTGCATTTTTGCAGGAGTAGAGGTAAAAAGTATTACTTACCCAGGGAGTAAAGAATTAATTACCCAGTTATCACATCATTAAGGAAGAGACTAATATACAGGGTCCTGTCCTTTCTCTGAAGGAGAATGGTTGCCCAGCACAAGTGACCAGGTCATACCTGTTTATCCTTGCTGGGAAGAACAGGAAGCAGTTTTGCTTTGGAAGAGCCATAAACAAGAATGGCATTTTAGCTCTAGTGTAATCAAATTCAAATATTGCCAGAGGTTTGAAAAAAAATTACCTTGATCATTAAATAAAACCTGAATAAATGATCTTGGTTGTTTTTCTATCCTTTGGGCACATTTTAACAAGTTCTTTGTACCAAGGTTAATACAACATGCTCCTGTGTCATGATGCAAGTTCAACTTCTGTGCAGGCTTTTCCCCTCTCTTCAGCAAGTCTGTTACTGGTAACAGCAGCCAGGATACCTGGCACAGAAGAGGTAAACACGAATAGTGCCCAGTGGCAAACTAGAGGGTACCTTTCAGTTGATATGATAGCCTTTGGAAAGAACTGAGGCATCCTCTATTCAGGACCCACTGCCAGACACTGGAAAATGTGCAGAGTGAAGTGCAGACTGGCAACAGGCCACACAGCAGCTGTCCCTCGGTCCAAAAGTCAAGAAGAGATAAAAGTGGTCTGGCATATATGAGAGTCTATCTAAGAACTGGCAGAGGACTTTCCCTGTCTGTTTGGGGTTTTGTTTGTTTGTTTGGTTGGTTGGTTGGGTTTTGTGACTAGGCAGATGGATACTTGTCCCCAGTTTTTCAAAGTAGACAAAAGGATATACGAATGTCTGAGCTCAGGCATCTGACCAACTGTGAGTTAGTTGCCATATACTGTGCTAAGGATGAACCCATTCAGTGACCTCAGAGAGTCTGAAAAGCAATCATAAATGCTAAGGTTAGCACTAAGGTGCTCTTTGTGCCTATACACAGCCAATCACACTCAGCTTTGATCCAAGACATGTCCTGTGTCCATCTTCACAAGTTATAACTACTCAGATAGGTAGTCCAGATGGAGGCTCCTCTCCATCCTTACACAAGTCATTCAGTGAGGATTTCCTGATCATTCAGGATAATTTGGGGTATCTGATCCAGGGTAGGAAAGAAGTAATTTTAGATCTCATCCTTTAAAGCATCATCTAGTTCCTTATCTTAAGGAGAAAATATAAAATCTCATTAAGAATCAGCCACATTGAGCTGAATAGCAACCATTAAAGACTCAGGAAGTGCTTCCTTCCAAGCTCCTCTATCTCCACCTACTTTTCCACACTTCAAATGCTGAGTAAGGAATTGGGTTCGTACTGAGTTTTAAAAACCCACCACCTCTAGCACCAACCTTAACACTTGTTACCCATATACCAGAAGTTTGTCTATGTTGCAGGCTTAGGGCTGTCAGTAAAAGCATAAAGTCAGAGCCCAAACTGTCTTATTCTGGCTAGGCATGACATTAAAATGAATAGAAAACAAATGATGCTGTTCAAGATAAAGCCATTGAAGGATGAAATCTGTAATAAACATTTATTTCTGAATTGTTCTCTCTTCCTTTATCTTTTCATTGTGAATAAGGGTTCCATACAAAAAGCAGAATTGATTTACAGGGAAATCAACCAAGTAAAATTGCATATTTAAAATATATTACAAATTTGTACAGTGGATTAGTATAGAATTTTTTTCACAAATACAATCAATTTTATATATTTAAATGTGTTCCAGTTAGGAAGCAAACTAAGCTTTGTTTTTTCTCCAGATCTAACCCATTTTTCTGATCAAAGGGAATACACTGATATTCAAAATGTTGCCAATCTCTTTGTTCCCCCTTCCTAATGTAGAGATTCTCACTAATCACTTTTTCAGACTGCCAAATGCTGATATAGATAGCAAAATCATACATTTGAAAATCTAATGCAACTTCCAAGGACAACAATGTTCATGTGTGCACATTTCAGAAAACCATTTGTTTACTTGTCTTGAAGAGCTTATCTGGCCCTCACGGCACTGTTGTGACACACACAGTCAGCAACATCGATGTCCTTCTGTCTTACACACGGAAGAGATATTAGCCTAAACTGACAGAAAGAAAATTTTCATTAAAAACCCAATGACAAAAACGTTTCCAAGAAGTGGGAATATCTTTCCTAATCCCATCTTCCCACATTGCCTTAAATTTGTTTCAACAACTTTCAAACATTCAGTTTCAGTACTGGCAATATCATAAAAGAGCTATGAGCGTTGTATTTGTATTAACTCCAGTAAGCACATACTTATTTTTGTCCCAAATATTTCAACTTTTAAGTCTCAGCTGAAGTGCTGATTCACCAGTGGTGCATATTGCACAAAGTTAATGTTGCATGTAAACTTTATCTACTTACTCAGAAACTTAACATGAGAGATTATGAAAAACAAGTAACCATTATTCTGTTTGACATATTTCAACATTACCCATGAAATCCTGATTGCACTGAAATCACAAGGAGCTCTGCAATTAATTTTAACAAAGCCAGCATTTTATCTCTGTGAATAACTTGTTTTGGGTAGGTTTCTCTCCTGGAGAAATCAATGAGAAACATTGATTAAGGAAATTTATTAAAAGAGTAACATCATCCTTGGCCCACAGAGAGACAAAGTAACTAATCTACATATCTAACAGGTGAATAAATACTTGCTGTATTGGCATTGGACAGCTTCAACTCTGCATTCAATAGCAATACTGGCAATTCAGAATGCACTGAGAAATTCAAAGAGCAGTCAGTAATGAGTTTGTGACAATCAATCACTGGGCACCATCTGTAGAGTGCTGCAGTATTGATGGGGATGCAAAAGGTGGGGTGCCACCTTCTCCTCCGCACCATGCTCTTCCCCTCCACGCCTTGTGAGCCCTCACTCCTCCAGTGCCTTCTGCTCCCTGTTCCCTTCAGGCTCTGTTGTTCAGAGGAAAAAGAAGGTATGTATTTAACTTCCAAGCCTGCCCAGTCATTCCTCTATTCCCTATTTCTTTCCACGCCTTAGGGCCATGTTGGTTCTCTGGAATATGTTGCAGCTTCTTTTGTCCTTCCCATCACCTTCTGCACAGTAAGTCTTTTAGCGTTCACATTCATAAACAGCTCAGATGATTTAGCTATGCAAACTATTAGACACAGCCTTCTATTATTTTCAGTTATCAAACTGCAAAACTTTTTTCATCCTCCCTTACAGCCTGGGTTATTAGCAGACCCATCTGTGTGGTGCGCCAGCCTGTGTGATTAACACACCCATCTGTTTCAAATCTGTTGATTATCTGCAGATCAAAGTTCCACTTGACTATGGCCATTAACATCTTTCAGTGCAAGAATGTAATTCAAATATACTTTTGCTAATTTTTTTTTTGTAATGCTAAGAATCTCTTTCAGATGACCATTTGCTCAAGGAAAGTCGAAGTGCTTAAATGCTCTTGGAAAATGAGCAAAAAGAGGTTGTAGTACAATAGGATCTGGGGCACATTTCTGTGACTGCTTATTCAAGTCTGAAGAAACAAAAGGGAGGGACTGACAGCATTTCAGAGTTATCTTGTATCTCAGCTCCAATATCTTGCACACAATCAGTATTTTCCTTGAATGAAATGTCTTGTGCTTCTACCCCACCCTACTTTTTCAGTCTCTCTTAGGACTTCATGATAGCTGAGCTTCCCTGTTTATTAAATGTGGCAAAATGCTGCTTTCTCACAACAATAAAATGCTCATGATGGCTATCAGCCTCCACTGTTTCAGTGTGAAAATTATGCAATGTAAATGATAAAGATTTTTTTTGTCCCTGTGGCTCAGGACAGCCACAAATTAACATTTCTTATGAGCAAGTTAGCTATTCTATTGTTTTTTAAAGTCAGAGATATTGATTGCATAATTTTCTATTTGAATCTCCTTGGTACAGCTCCTTCCCATTTGAAGCTCCTTGGTAAAGCAACACTAGATCACAAAAATGTTGTCTGAAGTGAATCTAGGCTCAATATGCAACGCAGAGCCTTAGTAAGAAGATAAATCTTTCTGGGATATCATCTTTTTGTTCTCACATTTCACTGAAATACATTACCCACTGTGAAGGGAGGAAAAGCCTCAAGGGCTCTTGGTATTTCACAACTGTGAATTTCCAGCTACTTGCTATATTTATGGCTACATTATCAGTCTTCATCAGGATGCAGTAAATACCTTTGCAGAGGTCAGTATCTTGGATTTAGTTCAATTGTTATTTTCAGTAGTGATAGAAACTTGACTTAAATCACTTCTGTCATGTACTCGAGACACTCAGCTTGTTCCACTGTCTCCTGCTCCCTTCTCAAACGAAGGACAGTGTGCCTGCATGGGGCTACTGAGAATGAGAAACACTGCTTTGTTTTCTTCCTGACAGCTGTCCTTTGGTCAGTCTTCTTGCTCCCCTAGCACTGATCTGTTCCTTCAGAATTGACAGATAATCCAGTAATTTCTGCTTTAACATCTCCTCAAGGCTTTCAGTCTCTTGGTCTTCATTCTTACACTTGCTTCATTTAATCTCACCTGTCTGAAAATCCATTCTTTCCCATGTATACCTGCAATTTTCTATTCAGCAAAAAAAATTCTTTTTCTGTGGTTCTGTCTACCTCAGGCTTCAATACTGAACACCGTAGCATTCAGTCATGCAAAATTTCTGTAGTATCCAGAAATTTTCAGATTTTTATACTGCCTGCATTCCTGACACTTTCTTCTGAGTGAAAACTGATGCTCTCTACAAGGACTTACTTTCCCCCTATTTTTCCACTCCTACACCTTCTACCCACCTCCACATACTTCACTCCTGTATTTGACACAGACCTCTAATTAGCCTAATTAAATCAGATCAGCATGTCCCCTTTATAGAAATAAATTATGTATAAAAAAAAAATTGATTGAGCTGAAATGTAACCCTCCCTGGAACATTCTTGCTCGGAGCAGATGTCATTTGTAAAATGTGCTAGCAGCTAGCCTGTCTGAGACACAAATTTCCCTCAAACTCTTACCTCTGTTGTTTCATAGTCACTTGTCCTAATAGTTTCAAATTCTAACCCAAAGTCCTCATTAATCTCCACCTAGGAGAAATACATCCACAACCCTTGTTCCCTCAGAGAGCTTATTTCCCCTGCCCCTTGTCATATATCCACACTTCGACTTGTTCTCAACTCCTCTCTGTGATCTAGCAGTTTCCACTCAGCCTCAGACAAGCTTTTGCAATACTCAGTCTAAAAATAACAACTTTCTCAAACTTTACATCCATATTTCTTCTTGCTACTATCTCTGACATCTCTCTTAGAACCTTAGATCTGATGCAGAGAGTCACATTTTATCCAAAGTCTCTCTTCTCTGGGGAGTCCACCTCTACACTTGTTCCCAGAGCTCCAGATAACTGTTTGGCTCCACTGGCTCTGCTTGAACCCACAGTCTTGTCTGCTTGTCCTGTTATTTTCAAGTAGCCAGCCAGCTCTACTTACGCCCATTTAAATACCATCCTTGGCCTTCCAGTGTGGAAACTGACAAACCTTTCCCTCAGCTTTCAGCCCACAGCCCCCTGCTTGGCATCCTGTCTAGAGCTGTCTGAATGCCACATCTACTATTTGGTTTTTAGGGTTCAATGGCCAACGTTGGATTTATCAATATTTCCTTTTCTATATTCAGTTAAACACTTCACACTTACACCAAACATATGAGCCCCAAAAGTTAGTGTTACTTCTCTCTGTGCTTACCTCCTATCAAAGGACGACCTCTGTTTCTTCTTCCTTACCCTGCAAAACCCATCCTTTTCCATTCTTCCAACCAACCTCACTGGAAAGGAGGGGTCATGCCTTCTTCTTCTGCTTCTTCAGTCACAGCACTCTCATTTTTAAGAGCTTGGTTTCACCAGTAGTGAGAATAAAGGGACCACCATGTGTACCTAATGTGACCTCTGTTACATCAAAGAACCATGAAATATCCTTGTATTTCAGAGCAGATCCTTTAGAAAAAAGATCCAGGCTTAGTTTTTAATCTTTATATAGATACAAAATCCACAAGCAAGCAGTGGTGAATTGGTTCACCATGACCTGGAGCAGATTTAACTTCCAGCTTTCATCCACTTGACCTTGTTTTTCTTTTTGGTGGAGAGCAAAGAGTCTTCTGTCCTTCAAGTAGAAGAATTCCTGCATTGGTCTTTCCTTAAAGTAAATCAGCTGAGAACCCTGAACTATGAATCATGTTTTCCAGGGCTTTCAGAACCTTCTCCTGTTTCTTCAAAATCCTCTTTTAACAGTGGAAAACATAACTGACCAGCCAGAGACACAGTTTTCTAGCATAGGTTGCACAGTGTCAACTAACAAAACTCTCCCCACTCATTGTATCCATGTTTCTTGTACTGCAGTTTAAGTACGAAGATCCCCAGACTTTCCAGTCTTAGAAGTACAATCATGCTGAGAGCACTGTTCCTCTGGACAGAAGCAAAAAAACTTATGTTTCTGAATGAGTTTTCTAATACTTATCCAAATAATTTTTCCTTTGGATTGCAGAAATCCACATAGCCCTCGACATTATTTCCTCACTTAATTTCCTTTTCACTTGAATAGTTTTGAAAGCATCAGTGAATGTATTGTCAGAGATCTAGGCTCTCCCTTTACTTGCAATGATTGTTTTTGTGGCATACACAGAATTTCCAGACTCCATGATCAATGGAAATGGCCACTGAAACTAACAGAGGGCCCCTTGACCAACCATCAGGTCATCAAAACTGCTCTCCAGAGTGACAACTATTTATCTATCAGTCTCATGCATAAAATTAAGTTTTTTTTCTCAGGCATTTCATTAGAATAGACGCTCCTATCATATTAGCAGACATCTTCAATTGGTTCCTGATAGTTCTTTCCCACAGTTTCTTTTCAGAGATTCTTACTGGAAGTAGAGAACAGATGAAAACCTGGACAGTTCTGTGTCATAGTTGACTGAAGAGAAATTACAAAGCGCAAAATTAAATTGGTTCCTTTTTTTCATATAGTATTTCCTGAAACTTACATGAAAATTTCCAGAGCTTTCAACATGGAAAAATAGACAATTTACTCTGTGGGCTCAGAGAATTTCTTGCCCTCCTCTTTTTGCACACCTGGACACAAGACACCTAACCCTGCTAATTATTTCTATCTCCTGTTGAAATTTTGGTGCTGTTAGAATGGAAAATATTTCCTGTTCATATGTGACCACATCACCCAGATGTTTCTCCAAATGAGGAGAAATGCAATTATTTTTAGTCTTTTTTTACACTGTTCAAATTTTACCAATTTCTACTATTAAAGAGATCATGCCATTGTCACAAAGATTATGAAGAATTGTGTACAGGAATTTCTTCTTCTTCATTCCGTTGCTACAGTTTTGTCATATATCTTTCTTTACCAGTTTTCCATCTGTCCTTTTTTCTGATGTCTCCATAATACTACATAAATAGAAATTTGACCGCGTTTGTTGTTTTATTTTCTTCCATCTTAACAACATACTCAAATTCCATATTTACAGGACTGTGTTTATCTATAAGAAGTAGAACTAACTCAAGTGTTCCCAGTTAATACTCATGGTTTGTGGGTTTTTTCCTGAATATTTTGTTAGTTTTGATTTAACTTCCATCTTTTTTTCAAAGCTGAAAGTTCAAATTTGTTTATTACCAGCATGAGCTTTATTCTGTTTGTCCATAACAAATGTTTACAAGTTGCAGACCACTTTAGTCTGAAGTTAACACCAAACTAGGTCTAGCAATCAATTCCTTTTTATGTTTCAAGATGAAGTTTAATATGGAAGTCCCCTGAGCTGGACACAGTACTTTTTGATTTAAGATGCTGTCATCTCTAACATTTAAAAATTCCAAGGACATTTTATTATTGGCAGCATGAGACTAGCAGTACAAGACACTCAGATGGGAGCCCATCATGATAAAATGCTTCTTTTTCCACACATTATAAATAGATGTTTAAGGTATCAATTACCCTGATCTCTAGAGGAATGTCCGTGGCATACATTGTCTTGAGTCTTTTCTTCGGGCACTGATCCCTAAATGTTCACGGACATTTGGCTTTTATGTTGTCAAAGGTCTGAGCATTGTCCCCCTTCCAATCAAACTCAGGTTCTGCATAAAATGTCAATGTCACTGAAATTCCCCATCTTCCACCATCCATTTCTGGATGCTGATATATCCTTGTTTCTCTTGCCTATCACTTCAAAGACAGACTTTCCCTCCTTTTCATACTCGTCTCCACCCTTTACCCCCCAGCCTCACAGCCCATCTCATTCATTCAAGTCCTCACCACTCTACAGATAAGTCCACTTCTAATATACCAGGTCACTCATACCTTATCACCTCCATTTCTTCTTCCACATACACTGTTTAGATGCTAGTTTTCTCATCAGTTTCCCCATCCAAATGCTTATTATGCCCTCCTCCTGTTCAAGCTCTCCATTAGCTTATGATTTGTCTCCTGCCCAGCCTCTTCAGCGCCTTTCTCACCAGTAACATCGTCCTTTTCATCTGGATCTCAGCCACTTTTGCCTCATTACCACTTTCCCTTATTCCCCATTAGCTTAATCTTCTACAAATCCTGTTAGAGCCACAACCTTTCAGAAAACAAATTAAGCTAAAGCCTTTGCTCAACAGTAGCAACTTTGGCGGGGCTGGAGTAGCTGAAAGATTTGCTTACCTGCAGCACAGAGTGGTTTGGAGTACTTGTGATTTCTGAGAGCTGGAGTTTCCTGATGGCAGGAGTTGCATCAAGGTCAACAGCTTTTCCCCTCCATGCCTCGGATATCTGAGATTTGTCAGAGGAAGTGTTCTGGGCATCTTGTTCTGTGAGCAAAAGAGGGAACATCCTCAATTTGAGCTTTAGACCTGGTTTTGTTTGACAAGTCAAAATAACACCCAGGGCACTGAAGAGAAAAAAAAGAAAAATCTAGTAATTATTTTTCATTAGGGAAAAGCAAAAGACTCCTTACCATACTTGAAAATTATTTGAAAAATTAAGTCCATAACTTGTTTGGTTCAAATGCAACAAGTGCAAATATTTTTAATTCCAAAGCAGTCAAAACAATTATGAGACTTTTTTTCCTCCAAACTATGAGAATTCATTTAGAACTGAATACAAAGTACAGACAGTAAATTCTGCTTTGAGACAGGAAAGAAAAATAACCAGAATCTCCTAGAGAGTCCCTGATGGCTGAATGTGTGAAATTAATCACTGACAGGTGGAGAGGACAATTCTCCACGCAGTGTTGAGCTTCCTATTCTCTGAATGACAGCCAGTTAGAATAAGAGAGCCAAAGCTAATAAGTGGTGCTTTGCTGCATTAACTTTCTGATCACCAACCATGCACCTGCAGCAAAAAGAGGTTTGCTCAAAACCTGAACTGGGAGTATGTCTTAAATAAGTATATATTAATCCTGTACTTGTATTTCCTTTAGAAGTCTTCCAAAATGCTGTCAGCACTTGTCACAGCCCTGGTCAAACTCCTTCCTCCTCAGCATTCACTACACTGAAGTGTTTGCAGCAGATTCTGCATTCATGCTTTGGCTCTCCTGTATACTGTACAGGCTTCTTGGTCTTCAGCCTCAAGTGTTATTTTGTGGAAATACCCTACGCTATGAGACCCCTCGATTTAGCTTTCATACACTGTAGCCTTCTGCATCCCAGATTTTTTGTGAGTTCATTCACCATCCCTGCCAAAAATATGTCTCTCTGGGGTACCCAGAAAAGGGCAAGTATGGAAGCAGAAAAGAGACATCAAACAAGACAACCCCACGTCAGGTTTAGAAGAAACCAAATGAGTCAAACTATGGAACACGTTGCCATGGTTTGGTCTGGATACCAAACACAGCACTGCCACACCTATCAATAGATATAGATAGGAGGAAAAACAGTCCCCCAAGACCTGTTAAAAACAAGCAGACAACAGTGGTTGATGGAGTCTCTGAGTAGTAGACCATCAGAGACTGACATAAGTGTTACTGTGTGCTCTAAAACTTTTTCCTGAGTATCCAATATTGTCTTCTGTCAAAGCAGGATGCTGGGTTAGATCATCTTTCACTCAAAATAGCTGTGTAATTATGGTATAAAACAGCAGGGATTTTGCAGAGAAGTATCTAAAACATTTTTTTTATTCAAACAATACTGGTAACATAAAGATCTAGAAAATTATAAATACATCTAAGCAAAGGAGTGTTTATTCACAAAACCCAAATGTCTTCTCTGTTGCAGGGAAAGAAAAAGGATTTATTTTGTTTAAGCTCTCTGACTTTCTTCACAAAATGGCAGCTAAGACACTTCAGTCTTTTGCCAGGGCAAAACCTCCCACTTCAGCTCCAAATTTATGTCAGTTGAATGAAGTCCTCTGGCTACTGGTCAGTTGTCTTCTAACCATAACACCCTGAAGGACACTCATAAAGTCAGTTGTGGCCACCCTTTTCTCTGGTAGTGCTTTCCTCTGAATGGATGATCAACAAGACTGCTTTGTCAAAAAGCAGACATAAAATTAGCTGTAAGTTTAATTCCTCACACTGATCCATGTGTGGTTTAAAGAAATAATGTCACCTGAATAAAGGTAGATGCTTGTAAGGTGAAATGCGCCAAATGTTAGAATTATGTTATCTGTCCTGCAGTTTAGAACAGGAAATGTTGGATAAGCATTACAAACTGCAACTACCAGGCAAAAATATTGATAAATAGCAGGTATTTTTTCCAGATGGGATTTAGATTTCTATACATACTATTAAACATTTGAGAAGTTTTGAGTTTCATTTTTCTTTGTCATGGACTTGAAAGTCATACGGGACACGGGACAAATGTAAAAATTAAATTTAAAAAACCTTGTTCTGTAAGCATGTTTGCTTACTGAATTTCTTATCCAGATTTAAAAATACAGCTCTATGTACCATACCATTCAAATGGCAGTATTTAAAATCACTGCTAACACCTTCAGAAGCTGATAAGCTTGTTTCAGTGCTGTCAGCTAAGTCCCCATACCTTTATCTGGAGTTTTCATATGCTACAAAGTTCACCGACTGCTTACCTCATACTCACATAAATATTTCAACATTTTCTGCAGTTCAATCAAAAAAAAATCTTCCAGGATCAACGTGTGTCCTAGGGCAGGATTAAGCCAGTGCTCAGTAGTGCACTGAATTAGACTTTCTGCTGGCCTGATTACTTTAATCTCTGTTAAAAAAAACAAACATAAAAAAGCTCACATCTATAAGGATGTGACTTTTTTTTTATAAATATGAACCAAATTGCCAGACTTCAAGCAATTCACAACCCGCTCTCTAAAGTGTATGTTCTCCTCCTCTCAGTCTCAATGGTCCAGCTATTCTGGTTATTTCACTGCTGTTTATTTGCAAAGCACAACCACGGGTCACTGTTTATGATACAGTGATTATTCCTGCATCCAGCCTTGCTCCTATTAGTGCTACTCTTGTCCTAGCTGTGGTGCAATTACTCAGGCTCTCCAGTCAGTGAAGAGAGCTCGTGTGGGTGGGAGCAGGGCTGCCACCTGCTGCTGCTCCTTTGTCAGAGAGCTGTGACTGAAAACTAGTGCCGTCTAAGAATCGGAACAAACTTCCCACTTTTTCACATGGAGCAGAATGAAGCAGAAGTAAATCACGTCTTCACACGTTATAACAATGGCAAACCATAGCAGAAAGAAAATGGAGCACTAAGCAGGGCCAGGTCTTTTGTTGGTACACATTGATGCTGCTTAATTTACTTTGGAAGAGTCCATTAATTTAAGTTGAGGCTCTGGGTCTTAAAATTTTTTGAAGAATAGTTATTTATAAATAAGTAGATTTGCTCTGAGCTCTTTTCCTTTTGATGAGGACTTTTTTTCTAGTATACACTTCAAGAATGAACAGCTTTTAAAATCCTTATTATGTATTACCTTTTTCTTTGTTTGCTTGTTGGTTCATTCTTCTGTTCAGCGATGTGTCAGTACGACTCTTCTGTTGCAAGTCAGTTTGTGCCTGCACTTGGAGCTGCTACACCTTGAGCAGTGACAAATTCTAGACTGATTAATGCTGCACACAGTCCATGGAACATCCAGTTCTTAAAGATACTAACGTGACTGCAACAATAACTGGATCTGATGGGTGTCTGTCCTGCCCTGAAAAGTATCATAGCCCACACCAACTGTTTTCATTGTGCAATTATTATTTTTTAATTTGGATCCACTAATGAGCTTCTCTACACTGTGGCTTAACACTGTTAAATGTTAACGCTACCCACAATGCTTGGTGTGTCTCGTTTCATAAAGAGAACAAAGTGTGTGTGCTCTCTTGCCAGCCACAGATTTATTGGGGTATGGATTACACATATTAAACACAGCCATCAGGCCACAGAGGTTCCATCACAATCTGCCTACGAGCTAACATCATTAAGAGGCAGACTTCATATATCTTCTTGACTGATACGCCAATCTTTCCCACTCAATTGACTAATGAATTGACACACGCAATGTTCTTCTACATGAGTGTGCATCCCTTTGATTTACAGCACTGGAGTAGGGGGCTGTAAGCACTCAGATGCTGATGAATTCCAGACAGCATTTGCACCTGGCTGACCAGGACGCTTCCCTGTGAGGAGTGCCACAGTGCTTGCAGCTCAGAATCGAACATGCTAAATGTGGTAGGACTCACTCTGTATGCATTTTCACCTCTACAAAACCACAAGAATGCTTGTCTTTCTGAGCCAAATTCCCTAGCTTCTATAAAAAAGGGCACATTGATTTACATGGTTGTTCTCTGAGCAGTGTGTCTCTGCCTTTTGGTTTGCCTGCTTTAAAGATACATCTGGGAGCCACCAATGTATGCTTGCTCACGAGGTGTGCCAGTGCCAGGGAAAAGGGCCTAAGAGAAAGACAACAGTGGATTTTTGCACGAGTGGTGTCACCCTTGCCAGTCTGCAGGTGTGGTGGGAAAGCAGTGGCCACTGGTTTAACACTGCCCCCATGAACAGAGAGGAGGAGTAAGGTTCTAGAAAGATGGGGAGTGAAAGGACATTTGGCCCAGAGCTTTTGTATATTGAACTAATTGACTGGCTACAGCCTCATGTTTTGCTAGCAGCCTTGTATTTATGTTACCCACAGCACAGACTGTCCTGTTCTAATGACTGGCATGAGGTACAGACTAATTTTGACCCTTTGAAAGTTACCATCACAGAAAATATTCATCTTTCAGTCTACCACTAAATCCACCTGGTGAAACAAAGGAGCCATCCTAGATACTACTCATTTTGTGAGCAGGGCAAGGCAAGAGCATTTGCTTAGTTGTGTCCTCAGCTGAAAGACTGAAGAACAATTTCATTAGGAGTTTATGGTGTACTGAGGAAAAAAAATAGGATGTAAAAACACTTTGAAAGTTAAAATAGGAAATTCTTAATTTATGTAGCAAATAAATCAGAATTTTAAGACGTCTGATAACAGATGTACCACTAAATCATCCAGATCTTTCCACAAAGAGATATATTCTAGTCTCTGGCACTGTATTTCAGTGATGGCTAAAATATATTGCTCTTTGTAGATTCTTGGTTTATTTGTTTATTTTAATTTTGAGCTGCCTCATATATTTATACAGATTTCCTGTCAGTGCAATGTCATAGATTTACACCAGTTAAGCCAGAGGACTGGAAGACACTGGCAAGTTTCTTCCTGCAACTCACAGAAAAATAGCATGCAAAAATAATTTAAAAAAAGACCTGGCCAGGCCTGAGGGAAGAAAAATCTTTCTTTTAGCTCATTTACTAAGGTGGTCACCTTGCTTAAAAACTCATAGCAAACTCAGTACATGACTAATATACCTAGTCAGTTTGCAATTAAGGACTAGGATTTTAGTCACTGAAAACAAAAAGAGATTCTCCTGGATGGATAGAGATGTTAACATTAAGGGAAGTCAGTTCCATATTCCATTTAAATGATCAGATCCAGAATTTCATTGAAAATACAGGATAACAAAGCAGAAGTTCTATTAGTTTTCCATATTATGATTTTCTGGAGAGAATCTAGGTGGTAATGGAAACTAGTTGTTAGTATTTTTAGCTGACAAAAGTTGAGGATGGAGAATGAAGGAAAAAAATAAAATACAGAGTTGTATCACAGAGGAGATTGTTGCACTACTTGCAATCAAAATTAGATCATTTTTCAAAGCTGCTAGACATGAATGTAAGCTGCTTCTGGGCATCCTTAATTTATGTGACTGCTACTGGCAAAGCAAATAAGGTGTTTTTATGCTGTTCTTAATAGCATTACTGGGATAAAATGTGTCACAGAGTGACACTGTCTTACGCAGCACTGCAGCACCTGTTATACAGAGAGTAGAAAACCCCTTCCTATTAGTATCTATCTCATGTTGTCCGTCATTGTTGATAGACCATTGTTATTATGCTGAACTGAGTAATGGAAAGAAGTGTTTTAAAAATCCAGGTAAATTATAAATTAAATTTCTAATGGGTGCTGAACACACCTCTTCAGATAATCTTCACAGAGATAATTGGGGTTGGAGCTGAATTTCATTGTGCAGAAGCAGCAGTAGAGTAGTTATCTGAGGAGCTGTCTGGGAATATATAGTGCCACATGGAATTAAGAGACGAACTGGTGGGTGTGAGTAGAGGAGAAGACACAGAGATGAGTGTGAGGCACTGGGAGGAAGACCTGCTTGTGCATAGTGCTAGGAGGAATATCTGCTCTATGCCTGCATCCAGGTGTGATGGGGGATCAACTTCCAGCAAAGACTGGGGAGGGTAAAAAGACACAGGTGCCAAAATAAGCCTGGACTACCCACTCGCTGGAGGAAAGACAAACAGACCTTTCTTCTCCTGACCAGGAACTACAATGGAATTCATCAGAAGAAGAGCAGCAGGGGAGAGAAGACTTGCAGTCCTTCACCAGCAGGACATCATCCTGAAGTACTAGCCCGAGTACTCCCTTTCATGGCAGGAGTCCAGCTCTCTTTCCTGTGCAGAGGAGGTTGGCTCAGAAAAAAGTAACAGGGAGCCTTGTGGGAAATATTTCCTTAAAGACTGGAAGGAAGGAATACAATTGACTGATTTGCTGAAATTAGTAGTCTTTAAATAAATTCCCACCAAACCTCAGCTTTTTTCTCTCCTTGTTAGTGATCTTAGCCTGTGGGATCCTTGCTGCCTTTGCTTTCAGAAACTTTCCTGTGTTCAAGATGCTGTGAGAAGCTGCATGATTTTTTGCTGAAAACCTATTTACTAGGTGTCATTAAACTATCTTGAATTTCCTGTGTCCTTATGTTCATATGCCCTGAAAAGTTCCACTCCAAAGTTCTGTTTCATCCTGCTTTGCTTCAGATCTCCTGCTTCTTCACTGCCCTAACCCTCAATGCATTGCTGTACGGAAGAATAGAATTTGTCAGGCTGGTGTTACAGACGTGAAAAAGTGGATAAACTCAATATTACTCAAACTGTGCTTTCTCTCATACACATAACTTCCCCATCTCTTTGGAAGGTGTAGCAACTCCCTCATGGAAAAAAACCCAGCTCTATGAGAGCATACTGACTGAAATCAAAAGAAGGTCTTAAAGAGCTGTTCTTAGCATCCAGTTTGCACTAAAAATACCAATGCATCTGTTTACATACAACAATATCCTATATACAACATCCTGCAAAGTAGGGCTGGCCCTTCCCTGCATGTCTCTATAAACCTTGTACAAGTCTCTTTGTATCTCCACCACCATCAAGCACATACTGTTATTGTGACTCCTGTGATGGGCTTCTTCCCTCTCATTAGCTGCAATTTAGAGATGGGAAAAGAAAAACCTGCAAAGTTTGATCTGAGATGACAAGGCTAATTTTGGGAGAAATGTCCTTCTACTTCTCCAGTTGTCGGATTTAATCTAAAGCAAGCACAGTGTGCAGATAGTAAACATAATATCCTCCTAATTACATTAAATTGCCTCTCAGGAGCTGCTCTGCCCTCTTGTCAAAGGCCAGGAACTGGCTTTTAATGATGAATGTGAACCTCAGTGGGACATTCTATATCATCATTTAGTTCAGCAAATGTAGCCTAGATCAGTTGCATAGGTGTAATTAGATGCTGAAAAATAATTACTTTGGCCTTACCATTAAAAATTTCTTGCTTGTATCCCCTTGTGATCTATGAACAAATTACTTTATTAGGAAATCATTAGAGCTCAATTTGTCTCTATATACTACAGGCATCAATATTCATTTCTCATAATGGAACCACACATTCTTGTCACAAATTTGTGCAGCTACATAGCTAGGTATCAGTTTGGAGTCATTACCGACCTTAACAAGAAGACTGTTCTTACATGGTAAGTTGTTTTTCTTATGCATCAGCTTCCAGCAGAAAACTGAGCAATGTAAGCTTTATTATTAGACCATTAATTCAGACAATCTTTATATTTTATGCCCCACTTCAGAGGGAGAAGTTTTTGTGTGACTGATCCCTTTGTGCTGCTGCAATATCCAAGTTTGGCGCAGCAGGAACAAAATAGCTCCTTGAATAAATTATACTGTTAGGAGGACAGTACTATTACTAAGGTCCTGAGAGCATCCCAGGAGATTGGTTCCAGCTCTCAGCCAGTGCAGGGCTCTGGGGAGGTGTCCCCAGATGCCTTGTGGACAGACCCTGGCTGTGGCTGACCCTTTTCACAGGAGCCTAAGGCCCTTGTTCTGCCATGACAGTGAGCTCAGTGCCCCTTGCAACTTCAATTTTGTACCTATTTCTCTGCAGATTCTCTGAGCACTCAGAAAGCAAGCGACCACAATGTCCTTGATGTGGGGACATGGTATAGTTTCAAGTCATATCTAGCAGTTAACTGATTTATTGACCATTAGGATTTACAGAGCAGATGTGAAGAGGAAAAGAGACCATCAGTCAGACCCCAGGTCACCTCCTGTTACAAATTACCTTCACATAGTTCAGCCTTTAGCTTTCACACAAGTGCAGGTTCTCATTGAAGTTTTTCATTGCAGGACTGAGTGAAAAAGCTTCAGGTAATTCTCTACAGTGGCAGTCAGATAGTCACTTGCTGTTGAAATAGGCCAATATATAGCAATTGCCATCTCAGTACTCCCCTGAACATCACGTACCCCCATGCAAGTACTCCTTCCACTTGGGCTTCTAAATTTGCATTTTGATGTGTACAAGTAGCCCTCCATTTTATAACATGACAATTTTTTCTGGATTTGGTATGTCACAAACATTTGAGACAAATAATTAGTAAGACTATTTTCTGTATTCAACAATATGAACACAGAATTCATAATCACTGCAGAAAAAAGGCAGTAGTGAGTACTTCAAACATTTTGCTTAGAACCTGATAAGGAATGAAAACTTTCTTGGTCTACTTGTTTTATCTTCCATTTCAACAGGTACATATAAATATCTGTTTCCAGTTATAAAGTTGTCAGTTTCGAATCATGCGTGTCACATGGTCCATACTTTCGTGGTCACTCCAGTGGAATTCAGTCTACCGTGGCTCTGGTTCACAAGCTACCAGAGTCCCACCTTCTCCATTCATGACCTTTGTGAATCTTTCTGACAGTGGCCATGTAATAGGTGTCAAGGCTGTTCAAGATGCTGAGAAAATGCAACACAAGTCATAGCACTCAGCTGGGAGGAAATTAAATGCCAGACTCTCTGCAACACCCTTGCAAGTACTTAATATATGGCACTGAATTTGTTAAAACAGTGAATAGACAATAAGCATTTCAGGTCAAATCCTCACACAAAATTACAAAACACTAAAGTCATCAATACAAGTAGTATAAATCATCTGAATAGGCAGCTGGAAAAGACAACTACCTATTTGCAAGGCTTAAAAAGGGAAGAAAAAATCTAGGTGGATTTTTATCTTTTGGGTTTATAAGGTCGTGTCTGATGGACCATAAGCTCTTTCTAGACTTAATGGGCCAAATTCCTCCCTAGGGTAACAATTAAGTTTGATTGTCTCCCATCAGAATGGTTTGAATCATGAGAATTATGTATGCTACAGCAGTACTTTGAGGTACTCCTTTATTAAGACCTGCCATGCCTCAAGTGGTATGTCAGTTCCAAGGCCAGGAAGCATATATTCAGAATTGCAGAAAGCAGCAGAAAGAACAATGTAGTACAGAAACAAGCAGAGAACAGGTGCTCTCAGCCAGCACAAACTGAATGGCGACTAAAGAACTCAATTCTTAGCTTCCTGCAAAAGTCATCTTCAAATTATACTAATTCTTTTATCGTTCCCTTGCCTGTATGACACTCCTCACCTTCAAGTCAACTCCTGCCAGCATGTCTGGAACAGCACTCAGGAAAGGACTCTGTTTTGCTCAGGGGTAAGTGTCTTTAAACATTATTTTCTCTCTCTTTAAGTTACACAGATTTCTCTTGTTTTCTGATCACCTCCAGCTCCAAGTTCAGCCTGATTGACTGACCGCTACTCTTGAAGCTGAGTGTTACTCAACAGTAACACCCAAAATGAACAGTAACAGTAACAGGACCCAAAATGAAAAGAAACAGGTCTCCCTTTCAACCTCAGAGAGAGTAATTCTCAAATCAAGGTACCCTAAAAGCATTCCAGTGAAGCTGAAGACAATCCTGTAGAGTGATTTATCCCTCTACTAACAGAAGGCTTTCTTGGACTTGGAATACAGGCTGGGAAACATTGCTCTAAAGGGTTCACTGCATTAAATTTACTTTTTCTATCTCACAGCAAGAATGAAACCAAGAATATATAGTTACAGAAAGCATTAAATAAAACATGCTATGTTCAAGATGACAAATGTGGAATAAGTCATTGAGGTTCTTACTGCAGTTTTACTTAATTATTGTCCTTTCTGAGAGGACACAAAGAGGTTTTGATTGTGGAACAGAAGATTTTGCAAATGATCGTTAAAATGCAGTTTACTTAGATCCACACTTCCCTTCAGTATCACTTGTCTTTTTTACCCTGTTTCAGCTTGTGCTTCCAATTAGGTTAAGAGTCTGGTCCTGGCAGTGAGCAAGAGCAGATACTAAGAGAAGAAAAAATAATTTGTACCCACATGACACCCACCTGCTGATGGGTAAAGAACCACTTTTGTTTCGAATCTGGCTCTGACAAGTGTCATTTGATAGCTGACAGTACAAAAGTACTGGAAAACTCAGTGAAAAATTGACATCATCCATGTCAGGATGTTTTGGGTTTCTTTTATCTGTTTCCTAGGCTGCCCAGTCACTCTTTGCCACTAATTACCCATTTTGAGGTACAAGAACATTTTAGCTTTTTTTTTTTCCATGGATCTAATTTGTTTCCAAGATCTTGCTGAGAGCCCATTGTTTTACACATTATTCAGGAGAAGCTCCGCACTTCCCCCAGATACGTTGCTCTACATTTATCTAAACTGAATTTCAGCTCCATTTTGTTGTCCTGTACATTAGCGGGTGGCACAGCTCAGTGAAAACAGACTTTAAAGTGACTCAGATTTAGAAAGAACCAGTTGAGGTTGAGAATCCAATATTCACAGTATATGCATTTTATGTATCATTGAGGGAGGTTGCTTGGGAGTAGCCTGAGCTCACAGACTGAAAGGTATTTAGTAGTCAGAGTATATCATCCAGCTTACTTTCTCCTAAACTGCAATGTATATTGTGCGTTCTAAGAGTTTTTGACAATGGAAAATAAAGTGCAGTCATTGAGAATTATAAAATTTGTTTTGAGAGCACATTCCCAATAAACCCAAAAATGCTAATGTGACACTCCCCCCGATACCTTGTCTCCCTATTACACTGAACAACTTCTTACCATCAGCAAATTTCATATTTCACTGCTCACTGTATTTTCCATGTTATTTGTAAATATGTTGAATTTTAAAATGAACTCTCAAATGCATCTCAAGATAACACATAGCTTCTCCTGAAAAGCTGCCCTTTTGATGGATGAGTCAGCTTTACCTCTTAATCGTTTTGGAATTAAAATTGTTTGGGCCATGAGTCATATTTGAAAGTGACAGTTTCAGCTGTTAGTCTGACAGCTTTACATTAACTGACTTGGGCGAGTCTTTTTGTTCTCCCACAGCATGTCAAACCATATCACTAATGACAAATAGTCTTAGTGCCTTAAACCTGTCCTACCTTAAACATCCTGTGTACCCCACTGTCTGCCAGCACCTCCAGACCCTGTTCAGCAGACCCCAGCTGGCCAGTCCCCAGGCCATACCGTTGCAGGAGATTAGTCTGTCCAAGGTACAGGACCTTGCATTTGCCCTTGTTGAATTTCATGAGATCACTGTTGGTCCATACCTCCTGCTTTTCTAGGTCCCTCCGAAAGGCAATTCTGCCCTTTGACTGCATCCCACAATTTGATGTCTTCTGCAAATTTGGTGAGGGTGCATTCCATCTACTTCTCCAGGTCATTGATAAAGATATTGAACTGGAGAGGTGCCAGCATAGAATCTCAAACCCCCAAAGATACTCATAATCAGCCTGCGGCTAAAGCACCATGTACCACTGAGTACTCTAGTACTGGGTATTTTAGTATAATACTGTGCTATAACAAAAAACAGAATTTCTTTTATCTCCAAATACATACATTTGTAATCATGACAGTGTTTATGCAAAAAAATTAATATTTTTGGTATCTGAATTTATGGCTGTAATATTAAGATGTGTTCCTACGATGATTTTTGTTTAACAGCAAAGGTCATTCAAAATTTTTATCATAAAGCTCACTCAGGAGAGCAGTAAATTAACAATAGTTATTTGTCCTTGTGCCTTTGTGTGAAGTCTTATGATGTGAACTATTAAAAAGGAAGTGTGATAAGAAGGTGATAAATGTAGAAAGGCATTGACATCAGTATTAATGGAGCAGCAATAATACAGAAAATCAAGTTATTATTATTTCAACAAACATTTAACGTCTGGGAAGGAAAAACAGGGAGGGGGAAGAAAGATGGTCATTTCAGGCTGCTGATTTCCCAGAAACACTAGCATTATAATTACGTATAATTTTATACAATTATTTATAAATGTGCATACACACACTTCTATGATTTTGGGTTTGTTTTTGTTGTACAGTATAAAAAGACAGAGATGACCCAATCTGGGAAAAAACCAGAAGTTGAAAGCATTATGTTTAACATGGATCTCAAGACATTTAAAAACAGTTATTTTTGCTATTGGTCTTTCATCTTATGTTCCAGCCTTGGGCTGAGGGTAGAAAAAATATAGATTCATAGAACCATTAAGGTTGGAGGAGACATCTAAGATCATCAAGTCCAACCATTAGCCTGCCACTCTGCTGTAACCCCTGAACTATATCCTCCAGCATCAGATCCAGAAGTCTCTTAAACGCTTCCAGGGATGGTGACTTCACCACCTCCCTGGGCAACCTATTCCAGTGCCTGACCACCATAACAGTGAAAAAAATTTCCTAACATCTAATCTGAATTGCCTCGTCTCAATAAACTGTAAATACTGTATGAAAGCTTTGGTTGCTCCTGAGTCCTTTTTCATTTGACAAACAAAAGTAAGAAACAACAGAAGTCTACAGAGGGAAATACATTACAGAAGTTCATGCTCAGTGATAATTTTAAATGCAATTTGGCGAGGTATTAAAGCATGTTTATAATGGGTTCTGACAGGTAACCCTTGACAAATTTTGCTGCACTGTGTACCTCCCTAGTTATTTGTGTCACCTTTCTGTTGAAGGATACCACCCGAAGGCAGAGTCTGGAAGAACAGAACTGCTGCCAACCCCTCAGTTGCTCCCAAAACCACATCTTAACCACATCTTAACAAAAATAAACAGCTCAGTAGTTAGGCTTGAATAAAACCTGAAATGACAGACTGCAAACTGGAGCAGTGAACAGTGTAGTTCAAGAAGGTATTAACTTTGGTGCCTCTGACCATCAGATTAAGATGGTCCTGCCCATCTACTTTGGCCTAATGACTTATTTCTGTCTGTGCTGCTCAGCTGTGTTGTTGCAATGGGTGATCTAAAATGGCCCTTGCAAGAGACAACTGCTTCAAACTATAAGCCAACTCTCTAGTAATTCTAATCATATACAAGATGAATAGAAGTAATGGAAGCATACCAGAACATTGGCACTTACTCCTGCCATCGCTGTATACATATATCAACTATATTAGGATGCAGCTGATAAACAAAACAGTACTACACTACATTACTGGCTACAAATTTAATTATGAAGGTAGGCTGATCTGAGCTGCAGTCTTTGCATGAAAAGTCAGTATAGTTATGGGAAGGACTTTTTCAAGCCATGAAAGAGCTCAGAAATAAGCCTCATTTTGTAGCTGCATTGAAGAAAAATAGTATCAGTTCACCATTAAAGAGATGTTACAGAATTATATTTTGTTTCTGCAAGTGAAACAAAACATATAGTTTTAGCATTATTCTATAATAGAAGAGTTGTTTTTAAAGTAAAATATTGCAATATTTTATTCTGAAGCAATGAGAATATGAGATTTTGCCTTTGCTGCAATTTATTTCTGTGTTGTGACTTTGGTTTTTTAGTGGGTTGGGGTTTTTTCCCCGATATTCACCACTGTCAGAATTGGCCTAACTTCAAGAAATGTTTGGGTTTGATGCACAGCCTCTCAGGAACTGCTCAAAACACCTATTTCTGGAGTAGCATTGACATACAGCCAGATGCAATCCAGAGCTAGAAACTTGCAGATACATATATACTGACTTAATGCACAGGAGAGGGAATGAATTAACTTGGGATCTCTTCTTTACTTAGAACTAAATTAATGTGCATGAGACATCTGGCAGACCAAGACTGTTCTCCTGATGAATAATTTGAAGCAAGCTCTCAGAGAAAACTTTCTCAATGCTCTTTCTCAACTGCCTCATGTAAATAATACAAGTATAATCGTGTACCTGATCCTGACTGCTTTTAATGCATTATGACTACATCATATGGAAGATATGATATTAAACTTGCTCAAAATATTTGGTTTCCTCAGGGTTTCAAGTGCTTTTACAATGTTTCTGCTCTACTAATGGTGGAAATAAACCCCATTAGATGAAAATGATTAAGATTCAAGATGTGATTGCTCCTAAACAAATTATAACAGGGTTTTCTCGTAAGGCTTCAACTAAAGAACTGTATTGAACTTGAATATCACAATTATGAAGGATAGAGATACACTGAAGATGCTTCATGGGAGAACAGAAGACTAAGAAACATAATATATTTGTAAAAGATTTGGGTTGGTTAGTCTACAAAAGAGAAAAAGGAAGATGTGTAACCAGAGAGAATGGTAATAACTGTCCTCAGAGTCCACTGTGCCTAAGATAAGATGTAATAGGCTTAACTTGCAGCAATTTAATTGCTGTAATTTAATTGAAGAGATTTAATTTAGACATTAGGAAATACATTTTAATTAAGGAAGTAAACGTCTGAAGCAATATTAAGATTAAAATAGTTGCTAGGTTGCAGAATCTCTTGGACTATATTAAGAGCAGGACAGATGAACATCTGTTTGCAGTAGTTTAGCCTTTGAAATGAAGAGCTGGAGATGAAGACATTCTGAGGTTCCTTCTGAAATGTATTCTATAGTTTATGAGTCTGTCTACAAAATATGCGAGCTGAGGAGATGCTGGAAAAGCAGATGAACACTCCCCACTCCACCCCCCCAACCATTCACAAAGTAATTCCCTCCCCAAACCTTGCTGAGTATACATGTACATTTTAAAACGTTGCTGTGTTGACACTCTCTTCTGTTTGATTTGATTTTTACAGATTGCTGTGAACAAATTCTATTAACCACAAGTGCTGAGAAAACACTTTCAAGCTGTTACGCAGAAATATACCTTGAAAGTGAATAGAAAATTTCACAAGAAATGCTATTTACACTAGAAGACTGAATTGTATGACAAGCTCAACTATTCAAAGAAGAAAAGGCCTAGGGGGTGAGACTGCTACTTCTGATCACAAGATGTAAACAAGCTTCATGAAGAGTTTCTGGAATCAAGCATGGAAGGGAACTGCAATCTTCTCAAGGACTGTTCACACACAAAATCAAACTTGGTGGATAGATTTTTAAGGGCTTAACAAGTTCAATTTGTTTACTATTTTGTCTTTTGGTTTGTCAGCTATCCCTCAGTATCAGCATCCACTTTAAAAAAAGTTGCTGATTAGAGAAAGGTGTTTCTGGGGGCAAATCTGTCAGAGGAGAGACAGTTTAATTGTGACTAAATACACGAGTCCTGGGAAGGAGGGCAAAGAGGAGATCTCTCTCAAAGTTCTGACTCCAATTAAGTCTTCTTTCTTTCTGGTCACCTGTAATGAAATCCAAAAGCAATTACTTCAGTTACCATGCACTGAAGGACACCCTAGGAAACCCATCTTGAAAAAATGTCAGCCTTGTTGTGGTGGAGACTATTGGGCCCATACCTGTTAAAAACCAGAAACCTAAAAAGAACAGCAAAATACTGCCTTCAGAAAGCAGTAATCCTGCTGTGGCTGTGGCTACTGCCTGCAGTTTGGTAGGGTGGGTGGCTCCTCTCCCACTCTCCCCCATCTGCTCCCCCATCTGCCAGATGGCTTCTCTTTCTTGCCCTTGCTCCAAAACTGATTGACGGGCATTTGGCAACAGACATCTAAATGCAACTGATGGATGACAATTCACTCCTTTGCTATTTTTCACTGCCTCTGACAACAGGGAAAGGAGAACATGCATTTATGAGTATGCATTGTTATCTGTAGAGCAGAAAGACTCCACTGGCATCTGCTACACCTCTGAGCAGGTGCTGATCACTATCCTACTTACAAAGATTTGTAATTCAGCTGCTATTCCAGAGAGGCCTTTATGAACCAGAACTAATTTGTAGTTGGGACAATGCTTACAGAATGCTTTGTAGATTGGACTTGGCTTGGTTTTTTTACCATACCAAGCGTTTCAGCCTTAATTGTGACTTATTCTAATATAAATCCAATAGCAATTGAGAATCAGGTTTGTTAACAGGTAATGATGTGAAGCTCTGAACCATCCGCTAGGCAAGTCACTCTATTCAGAGACCTAGAACAACCAAAAAATAGTCAGGTATGCAAAAGACCATCCCTTCCTGACCTCAGTGAAATGAATAAATCATTTGACTGATGTCTGCTGAGAATAGGTACAAGAATTGATCTCCTACCTCAGGTTTCTTGTTGTAGTTATTGAAGAGAAATGCTGTCAGGAGACATATTTTCCTGAGCACCACTTGTGCCAGAACCCATTTTCTAGGTTTCTCTGGCTGCAGCCATTACATTTTGGAGAACATTGATCACTGCTTTTAGTGAGCAGGAGGAACAGCACAGCTACCTAGAGAAGAGTTCTGTAAAGTAGAAATTTTATAGAATCATAGAATGGTTTTGGTTGGAAGAGACCCTTAAAATCAATCATCTAGTTCCAACATCCCCACCATGGGCAGGGACAGCTTCCACTAGACCAGGTTGCTCAAAGCATCATCCAACCTGGCCTGGAACACTTCCAGGGATGGGGCATTCACAACTACTTAGCCTGTTCATGGGGGTCCCCTCCAAGAAGCAGATAGGAACAATTTTAATTTGAAATCTCATGTTACTCACAGACTTCACTTCAAAAAGATCCTTTTTTTTCTGCAAAGTATTTTGAAATTTTCTGCTTTCAGAAAAAAATCACATTTTCAAAATTTTTGTGGAGTGAAACTTATGTCCTAGACATTGGTATAATGTATATGGAATGACAGATATGTACTGTTGTCACTTATGCAGTGACTTCTCATCTTTCTGACTACAGGGATTTTCATCAGGGATTTTCCTAGGTTGGCTTGTCTGGTGCTGTCTCTGTAACCCTTACTATCAATAGTAACTAATGTCATTATTATATTAAAAGAAAGGGGGAAAAAAAGACTTCTTAGGAATCGACAAGATGATTTGAAAGGACAGTGTGATCCCAACTCCCAAAGACACATGGATGTCTTGCTGATTATTCTTAAAAAGAGAATGTGTATACATGAGCTTGAGAGAAAGGTAGAGGGAAATAAGTACCTTTCAGTACCCTAACTTGGAAGTTCTAGTTGGCCTTCAGAGTCCTCAGTGGTAATGGATCTGTCAGTTAGAGACACTTTCCATTCAGTCCACATCACTACCTCAAAATGCTTTGAGAAGCCTTTCCCCACTGCAAGGCTCTCACTCATTTCATGGCATCCAGTTGCCAAGTGTGATTCTGGGCAGGATGGAAGCAGACTTATTGGAAGGGAGCAGCCCTTAGCACAGCCTGAACTTTGTGGCTTTCAGGAGACCATTTTAGCTCAAGACATGATCTCCACATTACGTACCTTTGGAGCATAGCTTTTTATGTACACATCAGCCCCAGAGGCAGTTCAAAAATCTGTGTGGAGACCACAGTCGGTACAATCTATGAATTATTATTATTACTTGTTTTGCTTATTAAGATTGTACCTTAGTGGCTAAACTCATTATTATACAGTGCAAGCAAACCAGCTTATGCTGTTTCAAAGCAGCGAGCATTTCCCTCAATGTAAAGAGAAAATTAGTTTTGCAACACTGACCAAGACAACTGATGAACTGCTCTTCTGCAACATTTGCAATTTGCAGAACCACAAGCTGGCACTGCTTCATGTAATGATCATTTGCTATATGATATGCATCAGGAAAAAAACCATTAAAAGCATTAATTCTCCATAGGTGATGCAAAATGGAAAAATAAATCATGTGAGTTCTTGTTGGTGCTTATGTCATTCATGTCCCTGCATAATGACACTGGTGATTATGGAGTTGTTTCAGTTAGCATTGCCTATAAAAGCACACAGCTGAGAGGTTCAGCCCTTGTTTGAATCTTCTTCTGATAAAACAGAGCACCATTTTTGCTTTTAGAGTTGTCATCAAAATATCTCCTCTGGACATAACTACTCTAGTTTTGGTTCCCTGTGCTGTTACCTGAAGTACTGATAGGTGCCATAGAGAGCATAACAAAAGCACACCACACATCATCATAACAAGCTGACACAAGATAGCAGTAGATGAAGGACCTTTTCAAACCTGACGCTTCCCAAGACACCCATTAATAGCTGAGACAGCAGAGATTTAATCTGATGTAAAGCAATTGGACAGAAATTGGCTTGTGTCTGTGTGTCTGTGTGTGCAAGTGCAGTGCTATGAGATGCCACAAACTTCTGTTTTATAACTCAGCTATAAACATTTGCTCCAGGCAAAACACAGCTCACAATGTTCCATCTAGGGAGCAATTTTTGTTTAAACAAATTAAAAAATATCAGTTTGCTCTTTTTAACTGCATGAGTGCCAATATTTCCTGTTCTCTTCTACCATCCACCCACACCACTCGGCATCTGACTCAGTAGGGATTTGATTTATTGGAGTTAATTTGGCAAATGATTAGTTCAGAACACAGAGTAATGGCTTTGCAATTCTTTTTTGGGGAAGTGGTAGAAGTGTAGTTGTTGGAACAGAGAAATACTTACTATGAGTGCAGAGTACTTGTCTGTGACCATACAGTTTCCTGTGTGATCTTCTCTTTGCTTGTCCCTGTATAGATAGGCATAGCTTAATTACTGCTGGAGAAATTCTCCTCTGGTCCTGGAAATGTCATGGTAGCAAACTGACCCAAACAACATCGTATTTTCACCTGCTCACATTTACAGACTTCTCTGACTTTGCTATGCCAGCATATTTGGATTTGTTAACTCAGGAGGAGCAGAATTACCTCAGGAGACATATTTCTCTGCCTTGTTTTCAAACTGGATACAGAACAAGTTGCATTCCAGCAATAAAAGGGGGAATCTCTGTATTGGAAACTTGGAAACAGAATGACAACAGAAGCTCACTAAACACTGAAAACTAAAAGCAGAAAATGAAGGTTTGGAAACCCCCTGATGCTGGTCCTGGGTCATTGTGGGTAGGTAAGATGAGGCAGCAGGAAGCAGAAAGTCACCTCTGTCCCACAGAACTTCCCAGTCCTGCCTCCCAAAATGGGATGCTGAGACTCCGCTGTCCTATGTGAAGCAAGCAGTACTCTTAAGGACATGCAGATGAGTAATTAGCAGAATGCTGCTGTGTAATTGACAATTCTGATTTGATTTGAATCTGACTGACATGGGATAGGGTGGGAAGCCAAATGTGAAAAAGGATGAAATTTTCCCTCTTCAAAAGGGGCAAGAGGGGAGCGAGTCTCACTGAGACTATGGTCCTCTGTCCTGGAGGGGCCACTGAGAGCCATCTCCCTTTCAGCTCAGAGCTCTGTGGTTCATAGAGGGATGTGGCTGCTCTCTGGGGCATTGCATTTATGGGACCTTCTGAATACCTCAGCCTCAGTTTTCACCTCCAGAAGGATGCCAGCTCGTGTAGATTTCTGAACATACAGCTCTGTAAAGTTGAAATATTTGAAATCCTTTGAATCTCAGTCACAGAGACACTAAAACCTTCTCTTACTTTCCTTTTCCCCTTTTCTAGTTTGAAATGTCTTCACAATGTGTAGGGTAAAATACAATTCATGAGCTTCAGACATTTATTAAAACCAGTGATGCTCCTCATGGTGTTTGTGAAACTCCTCTGAAAGGCATCTCTTGTTGGGTGGTGAAACCTCCTTCCTAGAAGAGGGCCTGATTTCCTCAGCAATAAATCCAGCACAATGAACAACTCCTGTTTGCACACACTTTCACACTCATGCTTGCCAGAGTCCTGAGGGGACTTTCTGTGCTGTTCTGTCTGTCTTATCCTTCTCTGTCTTGCATTGTATAGGAAGGAGAGTGTGAGGACCTGCATTGCTGTTGGACTTCATGAATACAGAGCTGCTAAAATAAATCTTCAATTGCTGTGAAACCTGCAAATGCTGATAGAGATGATGGACAGGAAACTTCAGTGAAATTGCCTTTGTTTGTTGTAGTATTTGAATTTTTGCTGATCATAATCGGTTTCATAGTCTGACTGCAACTAGAAAGGGATTATTTCTTTTGCTTTAGAATTTAAGGATGAGCATATTTGTTCAGAGGATAGACAAGACCAAATTAGAACATGCTACTGGGGCATAATAAATTCACAGTAATTGCAAGCTAGTGTTCCTTAATTCTTCAGATACCATCATCTGTAAATATTCTGATCCTTTCATAGTTAGCTCATTTGTGCTTTTGTCCTTATTGAACCAACTGTTGTCTTTTCTTTCATGCTGTCTCCTGAGGGAAACCCCTTTTAAATCTTTTTGCTCTAATTCCATTAATTGGCATATTGTCTGGTCTTATGTTTCCCCTTGTGGGCCTTGAACTTATGCTCCTTCAGTTCTTAAACTCCTCAGCTGTATTTCTGCAGCTTTGACTGACAACTTGCTTGATCAGAGTACAAAGCATGTGCTTTCTTATCTTTTACTTCCAGGCTAATGTTTAACAATGTAGTCAGTTTATCGGTCAATTTAGTAAGTCGGGGTGAGAGTTCTATGTTTTGAAGAGATCACAAAAATCAATAATAATCAATTCATTTATTCTAGTCTACATTAAATTATTATTAAATATAATAATTAAAAATAAAAAATTTAAAGGTCCTCAAGGCTTTACTGATTTATGGATAGTTCTTGCTTTTGCCCTTTGCTGGAAACTTGCAGATTTTGAATCTTTTTTTCAGTGACACTAATGAAGACAGCAGCTAAATCATACAGCCTTTTCACTATGAAAGATCAGAAGGTGAAAGTTTTGCTTTCAGCATCATAACTTCCCCCCTTATATTAGCAGAAGAATGAGTGTGCAGGAAGTATGCAGCATGAAGGAGAAAAAAATAATTTTGCTGAAGCATTATTGCAGTAGCAAGAAAAATGGGTTGAAAAACATAGACCTAATACTACTCCTAGTCAATACATTTTATGGTTACAATAAACTGAATTAACGATACACTGAAAACATTTTGTTACTGCTCTTTTTTGTTTTTACAGTACACACAAAGCCTATGTAATAAGTTTACTGTAAGTTACTCACAGGAATTATATCAAGCTGTAGTCTTGAGTATATCTTCTATGCTGTCAACCAAATGAAAGAAAAGCAAGACAGAAAGAAATCCAAAGCAGTGATGAGGTTAAGTAAAACCAGAATGATCGTGTCATTCCAAAATGAATCCACCCTGCTCTTATATCAACATGTCCCTGATCTTCACCAGAGTATAAGGTGCTATTTTCAAAGTTCCATGAAAGCTTTTCTTAGGACCCAAAGATCCTGTTATAAAAACAAGCTGTGCTCTAAACATCATGGAGTCTTGCTTTGTATCTACTCCTTGCTATAGAGTGAGAGTCTGACAAGTGCTTATTTATGTATATGTATATAAATATGTGATGAGGCAACACGTGTATAACTTTTAAGAAGCCAACCCAGGAAGAACTGGTCACTTCATGGCTCACAGAAATACTGGTTTCTCACTTAATCAGCAAAGAACACATTCAGATCTTTTCTCAGGCAAGCTCTCATTCAAGCCAAAGCCTGAGGAAAGGATGACTAAAAATCCATGTAAACTGCCGACAGTGTAAATTCCTGGACAACTGGACAACTTCAAAGAGGATTTTGCTACTATAAGAATTTGGAGTATGGCCAATGGTTTTAGGAATGTATTCAAACTTAATGAAAAAGAAATTTTATACTTCACAATGTTTCACTCTAGAGGTGTTAGTTGCTACAAGTGGCATAAGACCCACCTGACTTAGCTTGTGGAATTGTTTGTTCACAGTGCCCAGATGGTAACAGCTAAACAGCAGACTTCCCAGGGAGCATATGAGCTGCTCAGCTTTGTCAGAAATTCTGCATTTAACTTGGATCCTATAATGTAACAAACTAAATAAATGATCACAAGCAGTGTTGCTTAGCCTTACACAAAGAGGAAAGGACTTCAATGTGTTCTTTTCAGCTGCTACTCATCTAATCTCCTGAAAATACAGATTCTTAACTTTTTAGCTATGCCTCTGGCCATGTAGGATATTACTAGTATTAAATGAGGGAGCTCACCAAGCTGCAGAAATTAATCTAGTCTCCACTCCAGAATTTCTTCAAGGTGAGAGCACATATTTAAAATGTAGTTTGAAAACTTGAAGGAAGGGACATCCTGGCTCGTTTTTTCTGTATGTCCTTGTTGTCATGGACAGCATTTGCCTTCAATACATTTGATGAGACTCATCATAAAACTTGTTCAAGTTCCTGATCTGTATTGCCTCTCTTGAAGGCTGTCTGAAATTCAATGCTCTGGTCTTTAAAAACCTTCTCATTTTCAGTCTGAATACATTCTTTGTCAGTTTAGTTGTGCTTGTGACAACATATTAAGTTAAGCAGATTCTTTTTCATCATGGTTTCAAAGAGCTTTTTGTATGAGTGTTCATATATGACAGACAGAAAGACCAGCTGAGAAAAAAACTTGAGCTTGTAGTTTACTGGAAGCATTTTCATGAAACCTGCACTTGCGTAGCCTTATAAGGGAGAGTAAATATTTCCATACAAAGCCACAACTTTGTTTGATAACAGAGCATCTGTGCATTTTCAGTTCTCGACTTTTGGAGATACACAGCTCCATGAGTACAGGTTCAGATACCAGACAGCTCTGGACTCTGTCAAGTGTACTGATTTCAGTGTCTTGTTTTAGTTTTATTTTACCCAAATCTTCCATACTTGCTCGATGTTTTCCCCCACAGTTTTTTTAAACCAGCAGGTCACCAGGCGAGCAACAAGAGCTTAGCAGAGAATGGTGTCCAGGCAAACAGTGACATTCCAGAGGGCAGATTTTCAGCATGCCAAGAAAAACAGCACACGGCTTGCAACCATAGCCAAGCATAACACGAGTCCACACATCTACTGGTGTAGTGCTGGTAGAGTATTGGTATAGTTCCTGTAACGAGACTTTTGAAGATGGAGAGTGGTTTCAATACCAGTGGTTTTTACACTGTGCTAAGCTTTTAGTATGTGTATGCTGCCAGGAAGGCTAACAGAGGTATCATGCACATAATTCGCTTGATTTTCCTAAATGCCAGCCCTGTACCCATAAATCAATCAGTCAGTTACACTAGTATTAGTGGCATATTTCAGTGAACAAGAAATCCTCATATTGACATAATCCACTAGATTGTACCTTTTATGATTTTGAAGATCCTAATTTTTTTTGCTGTCTCTAACAGCTGGTTTGGGGAAATATTCTGTTATTAGAGTAATCAATATAGATGTAGCATCTTTGTAGGGCCCAGCAGCATTCCCTGGAAACTGGAGACTTCAGTAATTTCAATGGTGTCCATGAAACCAGATCCTTAAGTTTGTTTAAAAAAATCAACAGTGCAATTCATACCAGAAAGATCAAACAAGAACAGAGGCCATAGAAGATGCAGATGTCAGAAGCAAGGCTGCATCTACTCAAAAATAAAAATCAAAATGTCTGTTTTCTCTGACTTATGAGAGGCTAGATCAATTGGAGAACAAAAAAACCTACACAATTTTCTAGTGGTTTTAAGGTGAGCAATTTGCATGATCACAAGTGATTGTTTTTCAAAGCAACACCTGCTCAAGTCAAAGCAACAGAGCAAACCAGGACTTAGCTCATACTAATCACACAGAAGGCAGAAAGCTGGACTATACAGACTTGTGTATCACTGCCATTAAGAGATGCATTATCTTAAAAAAAAATGGTTTGAACAGCTCTGGTTTGAATCCTAGTGGTAACAGTAGGACAGTATTTCACACTTGTGAAGTTTATTCTCTTCCCTTTACCAGAAAAGACACAAAAGTATCAAGATTTCTTTTAGTGACTGTAACCATACTTCTTGGTACTAGAGACTTATATACCACTTGAACACTGGACCATGGAAAACTAAATCACTGGAGCATTTCAACCTGTTTGTGCTCACTGGCTCAGCGTTAGTAGTACTGCAACTTCAAAGAGTCACAGTTTTGATATGAAATATTCAAATTACATAAAGCCTCAAAAATATATCTATATTTTGCAGCTCTGCCATCTGAAAATAGCAAGGACTGTTCAGAAGTCACCCTCAGCTACTCTGGCTTTAACATGCCTGTTAGGACATCTGCAGTTTTATTGTTCGTTTTTCCATTGCTCAACTTCCTTTTTCAAGGTCCACAAAGACTGAATTTGATTAAGGCAATTCATGTAATTAGTTTAGTGTATACTTATGCTTCTAACAGAGATGTCTGAAAAGTGCATGTAATAATACTTGTAAAAATGGATTCATTTCTTCTTATCTAAATATTAATATATTTAATAATATTTCAAAATTTGGAGCACTAATTCATATTTTGGGAGTTCAGAGTTATATGCAACTAACTGCTAAACACGTAGTGTAGCATTTTGTTGGAGGATGCCCTCAGATTATGAATAAAAAAATTTGAAAGAGGAGAGAAATAGAGAAAAAGAGGAATTATAAAAAAAATGGAATTGAGGAAATAGCCACAGTTCTCTACTTGTTAAACTTAATATCTGAAATAGGTGACAGATATTGCAATCCATATGTTCTTTCTGGAGAAGAAATATTGATGTTGTTCCAAGGGTACCCAAAACTTAATCAAACTGAAATCTTATTCTCAACCATTGTTGTCATTGCTACAGTTTTAATGCTCTTCTTTCAACTAAAGGTGTTCATGGCAATTTTTAGGCTTCCCATGTAGAACAGCTGTGGTATGAGAGAATAAAAAATCTGAAGTCTTCTTGAGAAAGAGCCTCAAGCTTAAAAGTCTGAATAGGCCAATGCATGATCGATTATAATTGCTTTTAAGTAGACAGTGTTATGGCCTCACATCAAGCAACAGCTAATTACTAAGGGTATGAAAAGGGTGCTCTTGCACTAATGTGTATTAATCACATAAAGACTAATGTACACATTCCTAGATAAAAATGATATAACAATGAATTAGATTAATTACCTTTTCATTGGATGGTCAGTAAATCTACTTCTATCAAGTTCTAATATGTATTTATCTGCTGTAACATAATGGTATTTTACTATTTTATTAGTTATTGCTCTTCCTGTATAAAGTTATCCTCCCTTTTAAAATGCCAGACCATAACAGATAACATGTGATGTTGGTAATAAAACCAATGAATACAAATAGGGGGCCAAAATTAATCTATCCTAGAAGTGTTACATTTTCACTGCCTGTTTTAGTCATTAATGTTAAGGAAGTAAGAAGTATTGAATATGAATGTCATAACCTTTACCAGTGTGCAGCAAAACACCACAAAGACAAAAAATTATCTTATATCATCCTGTGGGGGCTGACAGACCCTGGATGATGATTAATACTTATGAGACATTTAGAGGTAATTTTTCAAATTCTATCTAATTTAGCATAATCTATAATACATAAGATTAAGAGCTAGTTCAGGCTGGTGCTTTCAATCAAAGACAAAACTTTTAAAGAAAATATTTTAGATAAACTAGGATCAATGTCCTTTGGGTAGGACAAAGACTAATGAGTGGTTAGCAGCTTGCTGACCACCCATTGATCCAGGGACTGCTAATAAAAGCAGGGCCAAAAGTGGCTGTTAGATACGAGGAGTGTACCATAGGGTTGGCCATAAGCACTGGCCACCAGAAGAACGAACTCCAGGCACAGTGTATCAATGGTCATTAGTGGAGCATCCATTTGAGTGGGTGGCCATAAGCACTGGCCACCAGAAGAATGAACTCCAGGCACAGTGTATCAATGGTGATTAGTGGAGCATCCATTTGAGTGGCGAGGTGGCTCAGCAGGTATTTGACCTTCTCCTAGATGTGTTCATAGAGCAGGACAGCTGGTTCTGATCACTCCTTTTAAACAGAGTAATGTCATGCTGGGACTCAGGGTGCAGACCGCAAGCCAAAATAATCATGCCAGCAAAGCATTAGTAGAATAAAGCGTGTTCAAAGTCCAGGTGTATAACCACTGTGCTGTTCTATTTGTGATGGGTGCTGGGACCAGCTCTTATTGACAGTGACTTGGGAATGCTGCAGCATTTCATTAGAGGTTGTCAACATGCCTAAAGGTCCTGAAACTGCAAAATAAAATCTTGTGGAAAGTAAAGAAAATTACCTCAGTCCAGAAACTTGTGAGGATGGTTACTCCCAATCTGAAATTGTTCTGCTATGTGACAGGGCTCCATCTATATCATGAAAGAATTGGGGACATTTGTCTTATCTAGATTTGGAGCAAATGTACACCAGCCAAGTTGTAGAATATATGCCCACACTTGTCTCTTTTACAGCTAAGGAATAACTATGGAATAACCCCCACTGTGAAGGCAAGCAAGTTAACCTCTGTTTTAATGATCTGGGGACAGAGTTCCATGGGGTGGCATGTGCTCTGAAGCAAATGCTGATTTATGTATCTCTCTTTTATATTTCCCTATTGCCAAGCAACTTCAAACCATATCATGTAAAGAAACCTGGGTAAATGAGCCCTTTTGAACAGGGTAGGTTAATAAGTATTTTTTTAAGTAATGGAAGATGGTGGAAAAAACAGTGAATTAAACTCTGATTTTTCCAGAAAAACCTTGGTATGTGTATATAAAGAAAAAAAATTGTAACTGTTCTCTCAATAGATAGGAATCTTGCACTAAGATAGGGATAAAAAAATATCCTATTTAATAACTGCAATTTATAATGCAGAGAGAATTGATTTACTAGTTTAGAAGCATTCTGTCAATCTCAAAGTTCCTGTAGTATCTAAATCAATGTCTTTCATGTCTGTGCAAGCACAATAAAGCCCTATCAGTTGAACAGCAAAATAACTTTTCATGTTAATCAGTAGGAATTTGATAAATCCCACTGATGCAGAAAATTAGCACCTTTGCATGTTTGATTTCACTTTGGACACTTGGTCATGCATTATAAGCTCTGCCTGCCTGGCTGCAACTATTTCAGTTGAAATCCATTATTTCTAGGAGAATTATGTGCCTTGTTAGTGAAATGCGAGCTATTTCCACTCTAGCATCTGCACTGCAGTTGATCTATTATTAACACTGAGCTCATTAAAAAAATGAAAGAATTTGATTTGTGTCTTTGGGGTGGGGGCTACTGAGGCTTCTGCTGAAACAAATAAGCTGGCTGTTCTGCTTCCAGTTGACACAGCTGTCAGGAAAGTGTTGGCTGCTGCTGCACTGCATAGGGATGCTCAGTTATGAGGGCCTTGTAGCCATATGTAAACAATCCCACGCCGATGACAGGTTTACAACACTGGAGACAACGTGTGCAGCTGTTAGCCACTGGGTTTTATAGTGCAAAACAAATGTTTTTCAATGTGCAGACATTTGGCACGAAGCCTCTGCAGTAGCAGTAAGAAGGGGAGGATGAGTGGCTGACAGCAGCTTTATGCCTACCTGGCAGCACTGTCCCACACCATGCAGAGGAAAGGGATGATGGACTCTTTCTCCTTTCCTCCTCCTCATCCTCTGGGTGGCTCTTCAGAGGAAGCTGGGTTCCTGTCAAACGTATACAAGGCTTTTGTGGTTGGAAACATTGAAGGGTTTCCTAAGGGGAATGAAAGAAACATCACTCTGAGATTGGGATGCTCTGGGAGCAGCTGACTTGGGCCATGTTTGTAGTAATAGCCACACTGAAATGAGAGCATTTAAAATGGGGAGAGTAAAAATGGGGTGTTATAGTCTGAAGAGACTAAAACATCTGTAATGGGAGAGTACACAGAGGCCTGAAAGAGAAAGCTGAGTAGGAATGATGTCTTGGAGTAAGTTGCATTCTCTTGCACTCTTGTGTTAGTGACCCCGAGCACTGATTTCTTTCTGACCCAGACTGTGTGTTAGAACAGGTGGGGGGAAAAAAAATTAAGGAAGTTGGAAAAAAAATGTGATTTTCCTTTAATAAACATTAGTGACATTCTCATCAGCTACATCTGCAAACAGTAAATATATTTTACAGATCATTGTGCTGTCAGATCCTGATGTATATATGCTTGTTATGCTTTATTTTTGGGTGCCTCAAATAGCTGAGCTATGTTAAAGTACAACTTTGTCAGCAACATAAGTTTAAACATGTTCTTCAGAGCTTGTTGTCTCCCAGACCTTTTTGTGACAAAGATTCCAGAACAACCTGGTTAATATGTTGTTAGACACTAGCTCAAGGTAACCTAGTAGGAAATGCTAGTAAAGGAAGTGATCTGGGACCTGTTCTCTAGCCTTGCAGGCAGTGTCACTACATGTTTTATGCCTCAGTAGTTAAATTCTCTTCCACTACACTGCTTGGATCTCATTGACATCCACAGGGATGGTCTCTGGCCTATGCTATCCTCTCACCCTAGATTGGCATTGACTAGGAAAGTGCTAGTTATTGGTCAAAAATATGTGTAAGGAGTACATGAACAAATAAAGGGCACCATGGGCCAGAGCTTGTAGTTATGTCCTTGTCACATTTAGTATACCAGTATGGATGTAGCTTTAGCACAGATGGTAGTGTAAAACCCATTTTCATTAAATCTTAATTATATAGGACAAAGGGCTGCTACAATATATTGGAACTCCCCTTTGCAGTGAGGCATATATAGTCCCTTGAATCTCTCGATATGTTATACACAAAGACTTTCATGATAAATGGAAATGGTTGCTTGCTCACAAGATAACATAACAACAGAAAATAAAATATCCAGGGAAGCTATTGCATGTTTCCATCTGCAAACATTCTGGGAATTTGAAAATAGATCATAAAAACACGCAGAATCATCTATTTATGACAATTTTTCCCTCTTCTTAGCTAGGGTGTTATTGTCTTCCTCATTGATATTTTTTTCCCTTTGCATTTTCATAAAGAAGTAATGTTTCTGAACGAAAGGGATACAAAAATCAAGAACATTCAGGAAACTCCAGGGTATTACTTTGACTTTTCAACAGTGTGCTGAATTCAGAATGGTATTTCCTCTTTTATTTAAAATATCTTCTTCTCCCAGCTAAATTCATCTTTCAGACCATGTTTTTTGCTACACAACATTTTTGTTTATACCAGAAGCAAATGAAAACAAACTTAAAAACTTACATAAAATCAATTTTTGTGCCTCATGAATTATTTTAAAGAGAGGATCAAATCTGACCATTTGATTTTAAATAGTTGCAGTGTGAGAATACAATATTCAGCAAAATAATTACATTGCTATATAGCTGTGGAGAAATCATAAAGGGAATAATCTTGATTTGAGAGATAAAGATCTAAAATTGTACTGTATTTTATACTTAGGAGCATGTCTAGATGTCTGGGTAACACATTTGAGAGAATAATTCTATCATATGGCTTTTGGAAGAGCTGTTAGCTATTGCATTCTAAGGCCTTCATCATCTAACTTTAATTTTTGAAGTTGTTCACATCTTTGTCAATATTGGCATGTTTTAGTGAGTGCTGGAAGTAATGGCTGTTTATGACACATCCTACTTATAAAATAACCCTTTTTCTAACAAGATCATAGCATAGTTGACTATAAAAAGTGCATATTCTTGCCACAAAAAGCAGATGCAGCTGGAAAGAAAATTTCAATTTTGAGCAACCATTTGTTTGAGTGGTGCACAGTTCCATGAACAGCTTTCAGCCTTCCATAAGTGCTCTGCCTTTTAGATCTGGGTGGAGTTTTATAGCCACCATAATCTTCATCCTCTAATAGATAAAAGGCTGCAAACACAGATGGATAATGGGATTGATGATGGTGCTCTCCCACATCCACACTCTCGTCCTTCCCAGCAAATACTGGGAGATGACACACCATGTCCTCACAAGGCAAGAGGTTTTCTCCTATTTTAGCTCCTTTTGCTACAAAGGTGGACTGTGTTGGGTATCCATGGGCAGTCCTGGTGTTGTCTCTCTCAACATAGATGAGAAGTTGCTCCCTCTGCCTTGCAAGGCAGAGACTTGTCCATGCACTTTGGACCTTGAACCCCATGGGGACATCCCCAGGTCCTACAACAGGGCTGGGTGGTAGAGAATGCCCTTTGGTAGAGAATCACCTTTGGAATGGCATTGAGCTGGTCTCTCACTTTCTAATGGCCTCTGCTGTGATAAAGAGACAGGACCTGCCAACCCTTCCACTCATTCCAGTGCATTTAATTCCAGTGATGTTATATTCAAAAAAGAAGATTTTGTTGCTCTAAACACCCCAAATAGTAATTGCACCTGTCATTTCATTATTAGACTTGCAAAAATTGGAGAAACGTTTCTTTAGGGACAGAGTTTCTAGTCCTTAGTGGTTGCCTAATTGCAAATCCCTTTGTTTAGTTTAGGTATTGCACTTAAGTATAATGACTAGTAGTTGCTTTTCTCACTCTTTAAAAGAAAATTTAATAACTTGGCATTTTTGAAATATCACAGTGTCAAGTCATCCACTAATGTAATCCACAGCTCCCTCAATACCTTTTCTGTGTTTGTAATGAGCAGTTGAAATTATGTATTTAAAAATGTCAATTAAATAAGCTTTAAATTTGACATAAAAAAATCAGGTCAGAGTGATGGTACCTGAATGGTATAATGCTTGCAGTATTAGTGACTGATAATCAATAAAAACAACACAAAAAAAATGGCAGAGCAAAAACATGAGGCAGGAAATATCAACATTCACATTCATCTGAAATCAGAAGTTTGTGCCTAAATATATAAAATACTATATAAATTAGGTCCCTTTACTTTTTCCCTGCCCATATGTTGACATGATCCATGATCTCAAGTCTTTTTTCTATGTGTCTTATGCTTGTGAATTTGTTCACAGCAACACTGTTTCTGTCAAATCACTTTTGAGAGTCACATCTTCCTAAATCTTAAGCTGAAATTTCTAATTATGTCTTTATCACTTCTTGACTATTATATATGTCTTTGCGACCTTGTTAGACCTACATCACAAAAGAAATCTGTATCTCTTTTCAATGCGGGGGGAAAACACCACCTTTTTTTCACTGGAATGTTAAACCTCACCTGTGTCAGCAAAACTTGCAAATAGTTTGGAAAGACAAGTGGAGCAATGCAATTAGTTATAGTATATACAGCCTCTTGGTGATTTGTCAGTAAGTTTACAATAGCAGAAGCCACCCAACAGTTGCAGAGAAACTCAGCACACAGTTCCTACCAGCCTGGAGCAGGAACTGCTGTAGCTGTCAGTGTTCCTGTTTTCCCCATGGTTGTGGTTCAGATCCCACTGCAAATGCTAGGAAATTTAGTACGTTAGAGAAACCAGTTATCCCACAGTCCAGCAGAATCCCAAAAGAACTTCCTGGCACAGAAATAGTACTCTGAGGCAAATAATTTTCATTGTAGCTATATTTCAACTAAATGGAAAAGGATACAGTTGAGATATGAGTGGGCATGGAACGACTACAAGATGCATGACCCTAGACGACCCCAGGACAAGTTAAGTTTCCTAGTCACAGGAGGACTTCTTGTGCTGTCTGTCTCCAGCATGGAAAGTTTGGATCAGGGAAATGAGTACTGAAAGCTTAAAAACTCCAGAAAGCCAGTGCTCTGAAATCTCCCTTGCTAATCCTCTCACAACAACCCTCCATGTAAGCAATGTAACGAAGAATCTGCACGTGCTTTAAAAGAGGAAGAAAAGCTCCTGAACTTCCAGAAATCAAAGTTAGTGTGAGTTATCTGTCTTGTATATAATGCAAAGAGGATTTTAATGACAGGGCTAACAAACAACTAAACAATCTTTTCCGTAATGTGACGAAAATCTGTGCAGTTTGCTGAAGACAATCATCAACTCAATAAAAGCCAGCCCAAACTCGTCAACATTCAGTGAATGCTTAATGCTGTTTTTCTAGCAATTTCCCTCCCTTAGTACTGGTTTGATTCTAGGAAGTAAAAATATAAAAATAGTTCTGCAGTTGCTGCTTCTTCTACCAAACTGACAGAGGCACTTCCACATCCCTCAGGATGAAAGCCTATTTTTGTATACCTAAGGAAATGTGAGGATATGAACCCATGACTCTCAAGCCTGTCTATCTAACTTATAGTCTTATCTAACTAACAGATATAACCTCCATCATATATAGAAACAGAAGATTCTATGCAATCATAGTGAGAAACAATATATAATTAGTATTGTATTTTTGTTCTTATATATTCATGTCTGATTTTTTTTACATTTCTCCCCCAGAAAGGAAGGTTTTGCAAAAGTTTTTGTTAGCCGTACACAGAAGATTTTTTCCCATAAAAACACAGTACGTCTATCACATAAGAAGTGCTGTAAATACAATCATGTATTGCTGTGTTCTTGAAATAAGGGAAACCTTTTTAATAAGGAGAAGAAACAGCTTGAAATTAATAAAAACTGAGAAGTACAAAGTATTTGCAGAACTCTAGTAATCTACCAGTTTTCCTCTAAGAGCTTTGGTAGCTGAAGGTTATGAAATCAACAGTGGAGACAAGCAGCTTTGCACCATGGCTTGGCTTGCAATTTGCACCTCTGAAAAAGCAATATTCCTTTTTCCTTTTCTTGATTCCTTTTAATCAACATGTCTCATTCCTGTTCATGGCTGATACTTCAACTGCAAAAATCTAAATTTTCATTCAGATAAGGTGAAAGTAACATGACCTTCTAATGAACCTCTTCACTCACACACACATGCACACACACACACACACACACACGCAGAGAATCCCTCTAAAGGAAATCAACTATACACACACACACACACACAGAGAATCCCTCTAAAGGAAATCAGCTACTTCAAATTAATTTGTTCTCTGCTTGAGAATGGTTTGCTGACCTAAACATGTGGGTAGAGATAATTTCTGGATACCAACATAGTTTCTTGCTAGTGTGTTGGCTGAAGCAGAGGCATTTAAATATCATCATTTTGAATCAGCAAGCTGAAGACCACAGTTCAAATAGCTGATTTTTATCTTGTTTTGCATCAGCCTTTTTTCAAAGGATGTGTTGATTCTTTTTCCTGCCACACATTGTAATCTACTCACATTTGTTTAAGCAGTTTTTATGGAACAGGCCTCAGACCTTCTTCTAGTGTCAGAGGAAGGGTGAACCATTAACATGTGACCACCCTAACAGTGCATGGGGTGGTAGAGAATCTCTGCAAGTTCCTCCAGTCCCTATTCTGTGCACCCCTCTGGTGTCAGTACCCCTGGGAAAGTGAGGTGCTTGGAGAAGGTTTCTGCCAACAGAGTGTTTCATCTGCCTTGCAGATTGAGCCTAAGAAATCGGTAAGAATGACAATGATAAGGAAAGGGCTGTGAGCCAGAGGAGCTGTCTTGGCAGGCTGCACAAAACCTGGGGATCACAAGTTGAATCCTTCTGATTTAAACAATAAAACAATAAATAGTATTTATTCTTATTCTCTGCCTCCAGTATTTCTATCGTATTATAAATTGTGAAAACACCTAATTGCATATTTACCGGGTGCTAGGTCCTTTCTTAGCTGTGATTTGGGCCAAGCTATATATGGGCAGCAACTGGACCTCACTGAGTATTCACATAAAGAAAGAAAGAACTACCTGAATTGTACTGAGAACATTTTTTTAAATGGGTGAAAATAGCCTTACATTGAAAACTAGCTGTCTTTTTAAAGCAGGGGAACAAATATCTACCACTGAATTGAACAGCAGTAGTTCTTTCTGGCCACAATCTCACTAAGCTTTCAGAAGTGGTAGTAGATCTCCTCCTCTTCCCCGCCTATATTTTTTGAAAGGTCTGAGAGGAATATCAGCCTCTCTGCTTTTTCAACTCCCAGCTGGTTTCTCAGGTTTGAATTAGATAGCCACTGAATGGAACTAAGGGAATGCAGTGGAATAAAAAAAAAAAATCTTCCTCTGTCCTGCAAGAGTCTAGTGCTGTCAAAAGCCACTTTAGCACTTCAGCACACTCTGGTTCCAGGTTCTTAGCTGTACAAGCCATGTGTATAATGGTTGGGCTGGTTTTGACAGCAAGTTGGGATTTCTGCAGGGGTTTATTTCCTGCAGATATTATGAGTTGAGACATTGTCATTGCTTGCCATTTTTTCACAGTTCATTGTACATAGCCTTGCTTTTAACGCAGGCAAAGATAAACTTTCAAAAATATGAATTTTATTTTACATTGGTTGCCTTCCTTTCTAAATCTACCCTTCAAACTGTTGACACTTGCTTAACAAAAGACCAGTATCCAAGTTGGAACTGCAGGGGATTGTAAGGCTGAAGCACACAAAGAAGCTGCAGGGGCACAGTTTGCATCTGAAGGCAAGACTAGCTGCATCTGTGGGCTGCTCTCCTGCACTTAATTAATGTCTTCACAAGCAGGACTAAGTAAGAAGTGTACAGCTCCATGACAAAGTATCTGTGTAATGCTGGATGGCTGCTAGAAAATCAGTATGATCTCTTACCACATCTTGCAGACGTAGTGACTGTAGTTCCTGCTTGCTGCAGATACGCAGTAAATATGCCCTCAGTCTGCTGCCAAGCATCTGTATAGACTTAAACATCTGTAGAGCAGGAGCTTAAATGGATTGTGTAATATAGTGAACAGCAGGCTACATAATTACCCTTTATTTACTTGTAACAAATCAGTTACTACGAAGAATTGTATTTTCTCCACTGAAAAAATGCTGCATCAATTACATGGGAAACTGCACTTGTATTAATTCTGTCAATGAGCAGTATAATTTCAAAGTGGACAGGGTGAGAATAAGGGCACAGAAAATAGATTTTTTTCTTTTGAAGAGTTGGCAGTAGTACACCAAGTCTTTGCAGTAATTCCAAAGAGTTATTGATTTTGGAGCCAAAAAGAACCATTGCATTCATTTGGCTTGACCTCTCACACAACAGAGGGCTCTGCACAGCAAATTCTCCAATAAACCCACTAGATTTTTTACTCTGTTTTTAAAAGACCTTAAAAAAAAGTCTTGAAGTAATGAAGGAAGTGCAGTCTGCAAATTCATCTCATGCTCTGAAATAGAAGTGAATAAAGTGAATTTAATGGTTCTGGCACAGATACATCTGAGTCCTACATTTAGAGTCTGCCATATTTTCACACAACTTCTGACCTTTATTCTATCAGTCAGAAAAATCCTTCCCCTTCTCATTAGCACTGGAGTAAAGAGACAACGCCATTTTTAAGACTGATTTATTCTTGGGCAGTATGTGTGAGTAGTGCCAGATGGAGTATGCAGAATATAACATTCACACCAAGGCTCTGGAGTGATCTAGGTTGATTCAACAATCTGTGTTTGTGTTTGAATAGACAACAAAGGAGAACTAGAAAAAGTGACTAATGCACTGTAACAGTGCCACTTACCTGAGTGCACAGAGAACCTGAAGCAATAACTCTAAGGAATAAAATGTCTTACGTGCAACTCTGCTCAGCACAGCCTTGCAAAGGACTGTGGAGTGCAGTCTTGGTCCATCAACCCTGGGCAGCATTCAAAACCAGGCTGGATGAAGCCTTGAGCAATCTGGTTTAGTGGGGAGGTGTCCCTGCCCATGGCAGGGGGTGTTGGGACTAGATGACCTATAAGGTCCATTCCAATCCATAAAATTCCATGATTCTATGATATACCTAGGGAGAATTCACCAAAATGAGTCACACAATTGGGAGAGTACAAATACTACTATGACTTTGTCTGGTGGCAAATACAAAATACGGACTTCTTACTCCTTTCCACTTCTGTTTAGACTGTGCCTTTCCATTCCATCCCTGCCCTTGCTGCTCAAGGTAGGATGATCCAGAGATATCTTGTGTCTAGGTGTGTCTGCCTTGCTTTCATTCAGATCTAGATTTTTTTAAACAGAGGAAATGTAAAGCTTTATGAAGCAAAACAAACCAATGAAGTGTTATTCACAGGCTCTTTCAGCCATGTACTCATCTCAGAAATTATCTTATTTCTCCATGAATCATTAAAGTTTGGAGTGACTGAATTTGGCAGAAGGAGGCTATCTAATATGGTGGGATCCTGCTGCAACCTGTCCTGTCCTATGGACTCCAGGGTGGTGCTGGGAGTACTGCACTGCCTGGGGTTTGGCAGAGCTTTCCTATCAGTGAAAAACCAAAAAGACCACCTGTAGTCAGAAGGGGATCTCTTTGACAGGAATCCCCACTGATATTCAAGCAAACAGCTAAAACCACTAGCAATAGCATGAATAATCTTACACTGAAGTAGGTGCTTTTAGGTCTAATATGGAAAAAAATATACTTTCTCACTCAACAGAAGATTGTGTTATGTATTTATAGCTCCACAGATTACCCAGCAGTCCAAGGACATTTAAAAATCATTAAAACAATTATTTGAAGAAATAGCTTTGTATTTAAGTCTTAGCTTTCAAGTAAAGTGGCTGCGTCAACTGAATCCATGTCAAAGCAAACAACTTCTTTTATAGCATATACATGAACCTCGAGGGAGTATGTACAGCACTGGAAACTACATGATGGTATTTCAGTGCCCTGCAATATTTGATATCTTTGATCCTTTGATCTGTTTTGTATCTACTGCAGAAGAGATGCCAAATTATTGAAAGCATGAGATCTTAGACGCATCAGTAAAATCTGACTGTTTGCACCTGTCATACATAAAATGCATCTTTTTGGGTTTCAGTTGGCATTTGAACATGAAAAATTGGTATCTTTGCATTCTGAGCAGCTTGTGAACCCAGTTGTAGTTATCAATTTTGAATGCATGTAGGCTCTTTAAGTACTAAATGAAACATGCTATTCAATAGCGATGAACAGTTAAATGTCTACGCTTTTGAGAAAACCCAATAAATAATGTGCCTTGTGTTCAGAACAAGTCAGGAAAATATTTAATTCCTGAAGCATGATTTGGTATTCAGCTACAATGCTTTATACTAAATTACATGTGTCTTAAAAATAATGTTACTAAATCATAATTTAATTCCCATATTCTAACTATGACTACTAAAGTGTCCATATGTCATCTGTCATACTGGATTTTTAATTCCTGTTCTTTTCTTGATCCCTAGATTATATGGCTGTTACATTCTCCAGCTCCCAAATGCAGTCCTTCTGCTCAAGCTACAGAGAATCATATTTTTAGGCTGGAAATGGCTGGTTCACTTCTTCCTAACAGTTAAGATGGCAATTACTACACATGCATATGTCTCAAAGCAGTAAAGTGCGTGGTCATATCACTGCAACACTTACACCTCCTCAACCACTGGTCCCAGCTGCCAAAATACAAGTCATATTTTAAAATGCAAAGTGAGAGGGGATGGTTATTAGTGTTACTGAACAACTACTGCATCATTCTACTCTATTGATGTGGGAACCTTCTGTCACCAGCAGTTAGATTAGAATAATGCAGCTCAGGTCTTAAATCCCAATTTTCTTTCTTCTTCTGGCCTTGTCAGAAAGCAGGTACTGGATAAGAAGGACATACTACAATTGTAATACAATGATTTTGAAAATCTTAACAACTTAAAATAAGAAAGGAAGTAGAAAAAGACTTCTTTATATTACTTTAGGTGTCATTTTAAACAGAATATCAGCAATTTTGGTAACAATGATTCTGTGTGTCTGAGACATATTCTGCTGCTTTAAGTCCCCAAGTTCAGGTTTACTCCCTGACAACACTTCTGTACAAAACAAGTGGCAGTAGATTATGACAAAAGTCTAATGCTTTCACTATCAAAAATACCCTTAAAAAAACCTAAAATATTTTATTGTGACAGGTGAATCTTTCTGGTATGGTGAAGTAAGAGGAGAGGTGAATGCACATGAGACAAATAATATTTTCTGGTGCACAAAATTTTTTTGTAAGTAGGACACTCTACCACCTAAGAGGAGGATAATTTATAGTAATCAACTGCAAACCTTGCTCCCGTCATTGCTGTTACTCTGCGTTAGCAGATGAAGAAGTGGCAAAGATGAAGTACTTTCAGTTTAGCTGATGTATACCTATCTTGCAGGATGAGAGCATATTGCACACTAGAAAACAGGTTGCATTTCCATCTTTATCCTTTTACTTCCCCTTTTTGTACGTCAAAGTTTTTGTTCTTCTCAATCATACATATGTGCTTATATACACACACACATTTAACCCTTATTTACTGCATGAAGGAGTAGCTATATGAAATGTAACATTCAAAACCACGCTGTGTATCTACCTTCTTAGCCAAAGGAATGTGTTACACCAGTTCCATGCACACCTTGGGCCAAGGTGAGCAGAGGTTACCAGCAGCAGAGACTTTGCTGAAGTATAGAAGAGATACAGGCCAGGTAAATTTCTTACTAGGGCACTTGGACACATTCTATGTGTAAATATAGAGCTGTATTTTATGTTTTATTGAAATGTTCCCTGTTTTTAACAGTTACTGTATTATCAAACCTTGCAGTCCCAAGAGCTCCTGATGATGATCTCAATGAGAGTTTTGTGTAGACAGGGTTTTTTGGGACATAGCTCATAATAGAAAAGATGATTGATGTCAGTATGAATACAGACACATTGATCTGTTGATCTGTCCAAAACCAGTCGGATACAGGTCCAGCTGGCAGAGACTAACATGAGGAAACAAAAATATGGGCATTCATCTCCTGGGACTTACAAGCCTGCCACTTGAACCAGCAGACTGCATAACTTCCTAATGTACTTGGCCATCACAGCAGCCAGCAAGATTACCATTCATAGACTTTGAAATGAAACACCCTTCACCCTGTTTATGCTTCATGCATGATTAAGTGCAAAGAAAACAAGCCATATCAGTACGACAATCTGTCAAGGAGAGGAACCTTTTGCACAATGATAAAGCAAACATCTAAACACATTTTCAGTGTAAAACCTCTAGTGTCATTTAAAGAGTATTACATGAAAACTGTGTTAAAAGGACATTAAGGCTGAAAAGTCAAGCTTCTCGGAGTCAGGAAATAATGGAATTCAGACTAACTGTGAAACAAACATTTTGTTCTTTTGATAATATTCATTATTACCCAGTAATTAACTGCATGCTGTACTTTTGCATAGGACCCAGTCCTTGCTCAGAGTAGTGCATTGGTGGAGCTCAGTGAATAAGAATCTATTCAGTGTTTAGGGTTAGACTCATTATTCAGTGAGTTTTTATTTATTTGCTCACATAATATGAACATGCTATTTGATGGCACTTCACACTCAAACATCCTTTATGTCATGCCACAAGTTGATGGAATAAGCCAGATTGGAAGGGACCTCAGGAGGTAGCAGGGTCAGCTGTAAGACAAGATGCGGTTGCTCGTGACCTTTCTGGGCAGCCTGTTCCACTGCCTGGTAGAAAGGGTTTCCTTAAATCCAGTTTCAGCCTCTCCTGATTCCACTTATCCCCATTGGCTCTTGCCTTCCCATTATGCTGTGAAATGTCTGGCACTGGCTCTTTTGCAACCTCCCCATAGGTGCCTGGGGGACTGCTGCTACATGCTCCCAAAGATGCCTCTTCTGCAGTCTGAGCCAGTCCTGGTCCCTCAGCTTCTCCTCACAGGGTGAGTGCTGAAGTCCCAACTGTTCTGGTTACCCTCTCCTGAACTTCCACTTTATCAATGTCTTTCCTGTACTGGGCAGGGCAGGGCAGAAAAGGTCACAGTACCTAGCTGTAGTGTAACATGTTGACTAGAGATGTATAACCACTTCCCTGAATCTACTGCTCATGTTCTGGTTGATACAACCCAGGATATTTTTGGCCTTTGCATCCAGTGCATACTGCTGGCTCTTGCTCAGCCTGTTGACCCCAACACCCTCCAGGTCCTTTCCTGCAGAGATCCTCCCCAGGCAGTCAAGTCCCCAAGCTATGTGCCTGCATAGGGGTTTTTTTCTTCACGGGTCCAGAGTTTTTCATTTGTCCTTTCTGAATTTCGTACAATTTCTGTCAGCCAATTTAAGAGTATCAAGCAGTCCTTTCCGATCTGCTGTGGCCTGCAAATGTGATGATGCTCCAACATCTTCTCTAAAATATCAATAAAGATAACAGGAGGCCCCCCAGGATAGAACTCTACAGTATGCTAATAGTTACAGGTATTACAGTACTGTAGATTTACAGTAGAGCAGTAGTTACAGTAGAGCAAATCTGTTAGGGCCTGCCTTGTGTGACCCATCATCCAATCAGTTTTTTTATCCATCTAGTTGTGAACCCAGACAGACCATAATGTCCTGTGAATGCTGCCATCACCACTTTCAAAGCAAATGGATTCTGGGCAAAGACATTTGACACTGCTGGAAGAGTCTCCTCTGCTCTGCATCCCTTCTTGCAAGACTACGTGCCCACCAGAATGCCTTCTGCCTGTGACTCACTTATCTCATGAACACTGGTGCTGCTGCATGCTCCTGCAGCATGACTCTCTCAAAACAAATAAGCAACCTTTCTTTTCTGTATTGTGCTGTAAGTGGTCCTGTGACTCATTTTCTACATGCTCTTCAGTTTTTCTGATTAGAGATGTGGGTATCTCAGTAGAGTCTTTTCTGTGGAGCTCACTCCTGTCACATGCAAGTAGCAATGCTTTAATCTCTGTAGCCCCGGGGAGAGGTAAGGCAGTGGATGTGGAATTGTTCTGATGTGGAATTGTCTCTGCTGATTTCAAGTCACATTTAAAATGTGTAAGTCTGATTATTCACAGAATTTAGCTTTATGTAGCACATTAGGCATTCAGAAAACAACTCTCAGAAGTTTTTAGTTGGGGCCAGGAATAGTCTGAGAGGCTAAATTTGTGCACCCAGGAAGTGAGAAACACATACCGAGAATTATTCAGACATTCAGACATCTGGCTTTGGAGTTGTCTGTCAATCACCACCCCTCTCCACTGACTGCATAGAGAATTTGGGCTCTGGATTTTGGACAGTTTTGGGAAGTTTGGTGTGATTTGCTCCTTATGATTTCAGAGCCTCTGGCTGACCATAGTTCCCCAAGGGCACTGAAAGCTACACTGTGATTTGCTCCTTATGATTTCAGAGCGTCTGGCTGACCATAGCTCCCCAAGGGCACTGAAAGCTACATGAGTGTACTGTTGCAGATCCATCCTCCCTCAAGAGGGGCCACCTTGTTTCTGCCGTACATCATCAGGCATCTTACAGGTAGGATCTGTTTTTAGTAAGTGTTTCTGCCTAATACCTGAACATAGTTCACCTATTCATTGAACAGAGCAGAGACCTTGGATTATAAATTTTATGTTACGCATATCATCAGGCAATTGAAGACATAACATGTATACAGAGGCTTCCTGACTTGTCATCAAATCTGATGTTTCCTGAAAGTATTTGACTTTGGTAACCTCAGTAGAAATCCTTTCAAGAGGCTCAAACATTTGTTTATTTGCTTTGGTAACTACATATGAAACACCAGTTAAACTGCTTTACACCACTTTCACTCTTAGATGGGGTGTGTGTGTGTATGTGTGTGTATGTGTGTGCGTGTGGAAATGTAACACTACACCACTTTCACTCTTAGATGGGGGGTGTGTGTGTATGTGTGTGTGTGTGTGTGCGTGTGCAAATGTAACATAGTTTAGGCTCCTTTCCTTGCTGAAGTTAAGGTCAGAAAACACTACTACAAGATGGCTTTCAAGATAATAGCTCACCTGGTGTGAGTCAACTAGCTGGCGCCAGACTCAGATCTTTCTCAAAGCCTAAATTATGCAAGAACAACAAAAACAGGTATACATCTGAGGTCAACAGGAAGGCTGTTAGTTGTACAGAATGCTAAATGGGTGGGATAGAGAGACATAAAGAAATATAAATTGATTCAGAGATTTCAGATAAAGGGAAAATGAAAAAATGGCATAGCAGAAATTGATTATATGCTTCAAGATTGAATGGGAAACACAGGTCTCAAATGAGCCAGACTCCAGAAGGACTTTCTATGTGCCTGAAGGTAGTAGGTTCAGAATTAAGTACTAGCAATGAAATTACCTGCATGAAAATTCAGGCAGAATTCCTGAATTGCACAAGTAATAAATACCCATCTCAATAGCAGTGCTGTTCTGTACTCTTTTTAGAAACATTTTGATTGGCTTGGGTAACCAGTGTCCATCACTGAAGAAAAATTTACATACTTGAAGCAGCCAGAAATTTATTGAGAAAGCCAGACAAGGATAAGCATGTTAGGGCAAAATTAAATTAGGACTGTGAAAGTGAAAGCTTCTTCTGGCTACAGGCTAAACAGTGTTGCAGCAAAATTTCATGCTTGAAGATTTCTTTTAAGAGTAGCTTGTTATGGATCTTGTCTTGAAAAAAAAATTGAGCCAATCTACCTCTCTCTAAAAGCCAGCACCATGGTTAGCTTAACATATCCCCACTCTTTGATAAAATGAGCAGCTACAAAGGTATGAAACAGTGTTGAAAGCAACCTTTCTGTACTAGGCACTCCAGCTAGCAGTGAAACAGGAGGAAAAACACATCACACATTACTAACAGCAGACTAAATTAATTTAACTCTAGTGATAAGTGGTGTATAACAAAAGGTTTATGAACTGAAGACAGGCCAAAAAATCTCTGTTGTTAGATTGCTGCAGACTGACCATGTCAGCAATGCTTACAGAAAGAAATGTCACCAGCATCAACCCATTAACAATACTGTATTTAGAAATGATGGAGAGTGCAACCATAATTTAGTTCTGTGCTCTGACTGCAGTACTACAAAGGATGGAGTAGCTTGGGTTTTCAGGCTTACAGTATCCTCAGATCACATCTTCCACACAAATTGCCATATTTATCAATGGCTCCATCCTGAGCAATAGCTTTCAAGACTTGTGTCACACTGCTTTTGAAAGAGCAGAAACACCACCAGGGAATAGAACTGGCTGTGAAAACTGTGATGGCACATTTTTATCCCTGGAATTTGGCAAAATGAAAGTGCTTGGTGGAAACGGTTCAATTTTGACTATGATTGCATGGCTAAGTATTTGCGTAAGTTTGAATCAAACTGGGAGAGTTGAAATAAAGAGGTTTCATAAAATCTTGATTATTACATGAAATTCCAAATAAGAAAGAGCACTTTGGCTCCCATTGTGACTGGTGATGGTCGCTGTAAAGGAAGAGCTGTTCCTCACCCCTTCACGTACGCAGGAAGTGCCAGCCAAAGAGTTGCTACCACATTTGGCAGGTATTACCAGGAGGTTAGTTCACCATGTTTAAATTTAATCTCTCTTTCTAGCCTGAATCATTTACAGAGATATATGCGAGAGCACCCTGGAGTCCTGCGAATAAGAAGAGAAAGAAAATTCTCCTGGAGAAGCTGAAAAGCAAGGAAAATTAAATTAAGGTGGTTGGGGAAAAGCAGCAAACTTCTCTCTATTTCTTTCTTTCTTGCTTACTCTGGAGATGGTGCGTGTGTGTGTTTGTGTAGATGTAAAACCTTTTAGGTTCCTTTACTTGCTGAAGGTAAAGAAAAGTTGCCTTTCTTCTCTGGCAGACATACCAAAAGGCTGACAGCAATGTGTATTATTCATTTGCACTCTATGAGTCATCACCTGCTCTGTAGTCAAAAGAAAATTATTGTGACTAAGGGGAAAGGTGAAAAAAGGTCCGAACCAGAATTATAGGCCTCATTCTGCCATATTTTATTAACAAATTTACAAGCAGCCATGTGCCAGTACAAACAAGGAGCTGGCCCCTAGGATAACAGAAATCTGGAGATGGTGGTTTTGGCCCTCAGTTCCGTACATACTTGTGGTCTTAATTTCTTCTCTCCAGAGTCCCAAGCCTTATACATCAAAAGACTTTAAGTACAATACAAAAATTTCCCTTCCTAAATATGTTGTACTACTAAACCCATTAAAAATTAATTTTAAAAATTCACCATTCCTTTATAGCATTTCATTAATAGGACTCACAGCACTATTAAACAAAAAAATGCCACTAAAATTCCAGTTATTCATGACGGTGGAAAACGGAGTCTACCAGTCCTGTTCAAAACCAGTCCACAGCTGCGCAGGGAGCAGAATCCTGATGTCCCAGTGACCAGAAATCCTCCCAAAACTTACAGCATCTCCATTTTATGCTGGTTGCTTTATTTATTATTGCATAAAAATGCAGATTCTTAAAATATACAGCCAGATACAACCTCTAAGTAAAATAAAGGCCTTTAAGCTAGGGCAGCTGTGTTACAGTCCCGAAAATTTGGATTTCTCCCCTAAATATTCTGTGTGGTGCTTAAACAAATCTCTGAGATTTTTAGTTTGTGTATAGTGGGGCTATAAATATTCTTTTTTAGCTCTCAGGCCTTCACAGTCAATGAAGCACGGGGATGCTTTGTGGACAATAACATTGCTTAGAAACCAAAATAAAAATGAAAGGTCTCTAATTTTGCCTCCTAAGGGGACTTGGAAAACAAAATAGGACTTTGAGACCATGTTTCTCCTGCAATGCACAAGCAAAGTTAGCTCACAGGCATAAAATGGAGCTGGGCTGGGACGTGCTGTGTTTTGGAAGCCATGTGAATCAGCAGTGAACACCATGTCTTGAGCTGCTCACTGCCATTAGTTCTGCCAGCTCACACATCCCACTGCTCCCAGCCACCAGTGTTCCTCCAGGTGCTCAGAGCTCCAGAGGTGCCTGTGAACCTCCCAAGTCTTTGGCAAGCTGAATATGAAACAGTTATTATGAGCAGCTGCTGCACTGAGTGGAACTCTGGTTTAAGTAATTCATTTTGATAACAATGTGGAGGTTAATTGATCAGCCATTAGTTTTCTTGCTTCATAGTTTTTTTCTAATTATCTCCATTACATAGAAGACCCGCAAGGCATGTTCCTTGGTGACCATGCCTACTTTTTATTGCTTTTTGAAAAAGTACAACATATGTGTAATTATTCAGTGCCATTCCATCTCCCAGCACCCCCTTTGGAGCAGCTATTCCAATTCTGAGGTCCTCTAAACCCCTCTTCCCATGGAAAATGCCGGTACGCAGCAG
>NW_008676695.1:9467-12541 GCF_000695815.1 Acanthisitta chloris | reverse complement strand
TGTTGACAGAAATCTCGAGAAACAAATCCCCTTTTCCAGACCTGACAGTTTTCCCTGTGAAAATGCAGTTATGGACTTGTGGAGACAATCAGGAGCAACCACAGACCCAAATGTTCCTGTTCCTTTTTTTAAGCCTACAAAACACACAGTGAAGAGAATCTTTTTCTGGCACAAATATTTATTGCAAAACCATGGAGTGACAGCAGGGGGCAGGGGGCGCAGCCAGGCGTCATTCTGCTCTGATACTTCGCAAATGGGCAAGTCTTTTTATGCTAGTGCTTATTTCTGCCCTAGATACTGTTGTTACAGTTACAAGGTGGGAGGCATGTCCTATCCTTTATGTATTATTCTAGGGGCTGTCAGATGCAGGAGACTTGTCCCAGTCTTTAAGTAACTTCAGGCTGAAGTGTCAGGAGGCAGAGGAGCACTCTGACTGAGCAGAGATGGTACAGCTTCCAGGAAAGGAAGGCAGGCACTGGTTGGCAAGGGATGTATATGCACACCTCTGTACAGGCACAGGGCACTGATCACAGGGTACAAGATCTGATTTCTGATTTGACTGTAGGAACGGTTGCTTCAGCTGAACAAGATCAAGTTTCTGCAACACAAGTCTGACAGGGAATAGAGCTGGACGAAAGGCAAGGCATGCAGACACTAGGAGCATGTTCATCTTTAAATAGCAAAGCTGCATCAGCAGAAGCCTGAAATCTTCTAAAGTCACAGGGGCACTACTACAGTGCAGGGTTCACTCGCTCCCTGTTATGTCTGTCCCATGGGATGAGGAATATCTGCTGGCCACACGCTGTCCATGTGCCAGGAAGATATTCCAGGTGTGCACTGTTTTCCTGCCCCGATTTCCCTGGGGAAGAAGGTAGCACCTGGGAAGGACTTGCATTGCACTCCCATCTCATGTACTGCTGGGGGGCTGGGGGATATGGCATGAGCTGAATAAAACACCTGCTCTGCCATCTAGATATGGGGACAAGGCTTTCATGTTTGATGGCAGAAAATCTGTGCACACCAAGCTTCTCCTTATAGCCTGGAAAATATGACCGCACTGACCTGAGTTGTGCAAGATTGCTTAGCAGAGAGGAAATCGGTCATGACTATTTTTAAATTTTATTGTAAGAAAGGCAGCTTCACCTTGAAAAAGAAATTCTTAAGACCTTAGGTACAATAGTCTATGATAGAAGGATTAAGACATACATGACTTGTGAGGAGATAAATACCTCTGTACTCCTCTTTTACCTTCCAATAGGCCATTTAATGAGAAAAAGTAAAAAAGTCAAAGACCAAAACCTCTCTGACCTTCTATGCCAATTTTTAACTAAATGGTAGGACAAATTGAGTATTAGATGTGAATGCTCAATATAGTATCGACCCAGATGTATATAACAAACGATCATATTTTCCTTTTATGTCTCTAAACACTCCATCAAATTCCCATGTCTCACCCATCATGCTTCCATTCTGGTCACATTTTCAGCCTTTCTTCACTCTCATTTACCACATACCACTTAGTTTTTCTGCAATACTCACACCAACCTGCTTTTCAAACCCACGTCCAAAAATTCTTAGGAAACTACTGTGAGTACCTCACAGGAAGCCTCCACTTGAGGTACTCTCCTGGACCTAACAGCTGGAGAAGTCATGTCACTCCCTAAAAGACGTGGTAGAAATCTGTGTGTCTAGACCCATTGCAAAGGTGTTCCAGTGATGCCCACATCTGCGGAGGGAGGACCCAAGTAGTTCTCCTAAATGGGAAGACTACTAAAGTTGCTTGTGTTTACTTCTCTGAATTGAGAGGAAATACCACTGACTTTCTTGCCTGGACAGATATTGTTAGTTTTCTGCCATGCAAGTACAATGCAAAATAGTGTTTTAAACAGGTTTATATTTGGAGAGAGGAGCACAGACAAGCAATTGCACTGCCACAACATCCCACTATCAATGGCCTCTCTCACTGCTGTTTTAGAGTTTGTCATGAGCATTATTACCCTGATTTTCTGTCCTTCACCCTTAATTACCCATGGTTCATCTGAAGAAGATGATGACAACTATGGAAATACAGTCATGCACTTAGAGACATTAAAAATGCTCGTTCTGAAAAATCTCCACTATGTGTTCAGTCTTACAGGTGAAGCAGCTGAGATCTTTCAGAGCAGTGATCTGCTCAGAAGGCAGTGTTTCCTCCAGATGATAACCCTGCTCCTGCTTCCCCTATCCTTCATGTCCTCTCCCTCTGTATTTAAATAATGTGTATTTTTGTGCCCCTCTGTGCAACCCTGCTGCTATTACAGTAATTCTTATGTGAAATATTTCTCCACTAGCCATTGCCTTTTTCAGGAACAGATTCTTGGAAGCAAACAGAGAGTAGCTGTGGCAGCTAGATGGGCCAGACCTGAAGCAATGATGCTGAACATCCATGCTTCTGGAGGAGGTCCAGGAATGAGTTTAGCCTGAGATGAATGCATAAATCTCTGTATTGGAACGGTTCAAAGCAGAGGGATACCAAAGCTTTTGGAAAATATAGATAAGTTTTGTGACTCTGTTCCAGTAAAATGGTGTTTAGGTCTTAAGGAGAAATCAAATACAGTTTCAAACTTAGTTTCCAGGGATTACTAAGAAAGTAAAATCCTGGAGACCCACAGATATGCATACTCAACTACCGTTGTTCTCAAACTGTGTCTGTAATACCAAATTTCTATCTGATGCTTTAACGAGCTTCTAATACTTCTTTGCTTGCACTGTATTTAACAAGCCCTTTCAAGCACAATGTAAGCTTCTATCTCTCTATAGTCTTGAAATATTTCAGGGTACCAAGCTGCACTACTTTTATCACAAAACATGATCATGCATACTCAACTACCGTTGTTCTCAAACTGTGTCTGTAATACCAAATTTCTATCTGATGCTTTAACGAGCTTCTAATACTTCTTTGCTTGCACTGTATTTAACAAGCCCTTTCAAGCACAATGTAAGCTTCTATCTCTCTATAGTCTTGAAATATTTCAGGGTACCAAGCTGCACTACTTTTATCACAAAACATGATCTTATTCTTGCACCTAGTTAAG
>NW_008676695.1:0-9453 GCF_000695815.1 Acanthisitta chloris | reverse complement strand
AATGCCATCTACTCTATGGCAAAATGGAAATTCACTTCTACAGATATTGAACATTCTTCTGCCAGAACTAGTTTCAACACATTTAGTACTTCTTTTTAAATTTTTAAATGTTTGTTAGAAGCATAAAATACTTTGATTTCAGAACTAACTCCTGCTTTCTAATTAAAAATAGCATTTCCTGTGCCACAAGTCAAAATTATGGGTCATCATTGCTCTTCAGAAAAAAACTATACCATACAGCTTCTATACTTAGCAAAGGTAACTGGATATTAAATTAATGGCTTAGCAGATGGGTAGATAAAATTAAAATGAGTTCTATTCTATTAGATAAGGAGATATGAAAGCTGAGACTGTAAACATGGTTAGATCCAAAGTAGTTCTCAATGCCACAGGCAAGTGAACAAGTCAAGGGCAGTGGTCTCTTGCAGATTTGTTCCATAAGATTTGTTCCTCCACTTCAGCTATCCTTTATAGGTTTGCCTGTAGTTTGTTCCTGTCCTTTCTGTTTGATTTCAAAAATCTTTTCTAGCTTTTAGCATAGCTCTCCCATGCACCGATGACCTTTTAAATAATTAAAATGCTAACAGTTCATTCAAGCCATTATGAAACTCACTCTTCAAAGTAGCAGGCAAAGGATCAAAACTGGGAGAAAGAAGACCTTTCTGTGCTACTTGGTTTTGACTTGCTTTGTTTTCCTGGCAGGCTCTGTTTGAGGAGAACTGAGAAGTGTGCTTTGTTACTGGCTCAATAATCAGAAATTCTCAGTGTCGTGTCATTATTCATGGTTTATATTTTGATCATTTAAGCAATCTTTTCATGTTGTTTTCCTCCTGGATATATTATCTGGCATGCAACAACCAGAGTTTTCATAAAGCTCTTTGGTGCCTGTGGGTACACAGGTAGCTGATGCCTGTTTAAATGGCAGTTTCACAGCCTTCAGAGGTATGCTGCATCATCCAAAAAAAAGACAATTGCAGAATTAGAAAGCTCAAGACACTTAAAATAATTTACTCTAAACAGTGACATAACCTGGGACGAGAGGTGGAATCTAGGCAAAGTACAATGTTAAATTAAGTACCTCAGACTTCTGAAAACACACTATTTGGTTATATATAAAACCAACAGGAACCTAGAAACTAGAATGTTTAAAATGAAGAAATCTTGATTTGGAGAAAAATCGTTGCTAGATTCAAAAAACAAAAGTTGCAGAAACCTCTTCATCTTGGCTAAATAAATGAAAGTGAAAAGAAGGCTGTGCTAGATTTCCACAAAAGTGGACAAAGTTTCAAAAATGCTAATACAGCTGCTCCATTACTATTAATGGGAAGTGTCAGTGCTGGGCTGCCACACTTCTGCTACAGTGAGAAGCCATATATGAGTCCTAAAAATGCACAGGATTGGGCAAATAAACAAGGATTGTCTAAAGGATTATAAAAACAAAACAAAAATGTGTGTTGATGTGACTGGTACCCCCTGCTCCTGACAGTTACTTTTATAAATTTTGATAGCTGTACATGCGTTCATGTCTCTATAGAATCACACAAATCAAGACTAAGAAATTGAGAATACTTGTAGAATGAAGTTCTTACCAGAAACAGGAATTCGTATTGCATATCTCCAGGGTCACAGGCAAAATTCCAAGATAATAAAACACAGACAGCAGTTTTGCATACTATATTTTAGGTAAGTGTGCTTAAGTAAGTTGCTAGCCATATTTCCATGTTAATTTTTACATTTTAATTTCTGCATTCACCTTGAATCTCTGTTGGGAGAATGACGAAACTTTACTATTTTCTATGTATGTATGCACATTATGTTGCTTCAATATAGTATCAGCAAAAGGCACAAACATCATTACCTGCCTTTTGCAAGAGGAAAAACATATGCAGAGCAATAAAGTTGCTTAAACAAGTATATTCACAAAACCAGTGGCAGTTTTGGGATGGAATCCAGGAGTATTGAAATATTTTTGAAGAGTCCACACTTAGTCATAATTGCATCATTATTTTAGTGGTCAACATTATAGGAAGTCAGCATGAGAATATATGACACAAACAAAGAAAACCGAACAATTTAATGACACCAACATACACATGCAGCATTTTGACATGGAAATAGTGAGAACTTTCGTTAAGCAAACAAAAGAAACAAATGAAACTTGGAATGATGGCCATTTTCTCAACATTTTAATTTCTTTGTAGCAAGAAATTGGAGACCAAATGAATAAAACATGTCAATAAACATGATATAGGCCCCAGTGGTGTTTTCTTGGGTGAAGAGACTGACTGATCTTCAGGGCATTTAAGTGTAAGAAATAGTGAGAACTTTCGTTAAGCAAACAAAAGAAACAAATGAAACTTGGAATGATGGCCATTTTCTCAACATTTTAATTTCTTTGTAGCAAGAAATTGGAGACCAAATGAATAAAACATGTCAATAAACATGATATAGGCCCCAGTGGTGTTTTCTTGGGTGAAGAGACTGACTGATCTTCAGGGCATTTAAGTGTAATATCAGAAGAGTCATTGTAGGGAATGAAATTCTAGAAAAGTATTTAAAGAACCTCAGTGGACAAGGTCACAGCATTCTGTTCTGTTTTGTAACTCTCTTTCTGCTTAGATTACCCAATGAAATGAGATGTGGCATCAGGACCAAGCTTTTCTGTAGGATGCACTCCCTGGTATGGCTATAAACACCAAAATATTGGTCTAGGGTTTATTCTTGATTTTCTTGAAACAGCGACAAGGTTGTTATTCAAATTACCAAGGCACTTGTTTCTAGATGTCCAGCCTGCTTTCTGAAGCCCAGCACAACACTCTGGCTGTCAGCAATTAACATAAAACAAATGATTTAACAAAAGTCATACATTTGAGAGATACAATCACTGCATGTAATATATGAACCATTGTAACTTTCAGAATGAACGTAACAAACCAAGAATCATTTCCTTCTGAGATATATTCCCCCAAACTTATTCTAACAAATTTAATTCATACTTAGCTTCAGTTTCTGGTTCTCTTAGATCTCTGGGGGACAATGCCACCTGCTTTGCTTCAGAATTTCCAGTAGGAAAAAACCAGCCAAAATTAAAGTTTGTCAAATTTAAGCAAAAGGACTGATCTTTGCAATCCTTCCTGTACCACAATATCCATTCAAAGATGGCAATAAGCAATAATGTCTAAGCAAAACATCAACCAAACAAGCCCCTAAACCTTTGTATGTAAGTTAGTCTGAAGAGGTTGGTTTTATGGAGCATATCTTCTGAATTTAAGATGATAGTTAAGTATAAAAACACGACATGAAATTCTTATATCAGTAAAAGAACCACTCTCCCAAATTATACACCAGCATGACTAAAGACATTTTATCGTAACTCTGAAATGCCAGTGACTTGGCTGCTTCTAGAAACATAATACATATCAAAATACAGCACTGTGTAATCCTATTCATTTTAGTTCCAATCCATAGTTTTGCCTAACATCTCTGATTTTTTTTTTAGAACTTAATCATCTACATTTTCAATACTTGGGGTTGTTAGATTCATAAGGACTTTCACATCATAAAACTAGTTGTAAGAGGTTAGAATGCATCCCTGAATCTCTGCCAATACCATATTTTTTCCACTTAATTGTCTCCAGTCCAGTCTTAAAAGCATGGGTTTTCATCACTTTGCTCTTCAGATTGCTCTTCAGTTTGCTCTTCAGTTGCCCACAGTTCTGTACTAGTTATTCCAAGCTGCTTGACTTTCCCGCAGCTCTCTAAAAATTGCTTCCTGCCTATCTTGAGTACTCCTAGCACTTCTCCATTTATTTTTCTCCGTCTAATCCTCTTAAACACTCAGTTATTTTTAATTTATCATTTGATTAGATACATAACTTTGTTTCCCATTTAATGGAGAATTTTGTAAATCTCAGCAGCCTGCTATTTGTTACCATTTTTCCATGTACCGTATTCTGTCAGACATGGAATAAGGGTCAGGTCTCAAAAAGGTCAGCCTGGTCTGTGACAAGCATCAAATGCTTCATGATTTCTTTTCTTCCAATTCTTTGCAGTCCATGAAATATCAAAATAGCCCAAAGGACATAAGCTTTGGTGAAAACAGAAAGTAATGAAACATTCTGTGCAAGCTTAATTCCTATATCTAGTAATGGCAGATGCCTAATAATGCCTGTGCCTGTTGTGTATATGTTGCATTGTGTGGTGAATGGCTACTAATGGGTTTCTTTTTAAGGCATGAATGAAAGTAGAAAAAAGCCATTTAAAGAGTAGTATTGTAGTGTTAAGTTCTTCAGAAAATAATTAGAGTTCATTTGGAAAAGACAACAAACCAACAAACTGATACAGCCTTTAAAACATTTAAAAGCATACTTGAACTGTGTGCATACAAACAAGGGTCTTGAAACCAATTTATCAAAGGTCTTACTATGAAAACCCTTGCACTGTCTTAGGTGGTCTCTCAATTTCACCCTAAAGCTCTATCATCTTTTTTGCAGTAAGTCACTGCTTTATTTCTTCCACCAAAAAAAAGTTTTAAAAAGCCTTAAACCTACTCTCTGAGTTCTTCTCCAGTTGAAAAACTCAAACTCAGGATACAATTTTGCATTTTGAAGGCAGCCTCTTCTTCTGAAGCTCCCAGCCCTGTAACACTGACAGGCCTTACGATACAGACAGGAACAGCAATGTAATTGGTTTTGTTGGTGTCATTGCCTGACACCAGACAGAGAAGGAGGAATTGAAGAGATCAACTGATTCTTTTTTTAACACAGAGCTTGTTAAATATTTTTTTCTGGAGGAAAGGTAATTTGCACTGGTTGCGTTGTCAGTCGTCACCGGGTTGCTGCTATGTGCAGTCAAGCTTCTAAGCAGTGTTTTGTTTTGTTTTCTATTCTTGCCTGGATTCCCCCTTTAACCTTCTCAAAGCAGTTAAATTTCTTCAACCTATCAAGCTGAGCCATGTCAGCATCTTTAGATAGTTGCTGTTGACATGGCTGAGCAAAGCTGAATTGATCTTACAGCCCTCAGGACATCCTGCACAGCATGCATGCTCTATACTACCACCATATGCCTGATTTAAAGTCCAGACCTTTCTAACTCATTGTTGGCAAGGTAAAATGGTTTGTATCACTAACGTTATTTAAGATCATTCAGTTGCCACAAATGCTATCCCAGTAACCCTAGATTGTATGCTGGAGATGGAAAAAGAGGACAGTTATGACTTGCTTGTTTGCACTAAAAGCAAAACAACAAAAAAATCCCAACCTGAAACAGCAACAACCAAAAAAAATTATTCAAGTTGAGCTGTACCTGTCTATCTGAGGAAGCAGCAATAAAACAAGGTTTGTTACATTAGAGAACAAAGCGTCGCTGACAAGGCTTTCAGCTTCTCTCCATGAAGAACCTGACAAGTGAATGGCAGTTTTCCAAGCTGTTAGGCACCCAAGCTACTGCACATTTACTTGTATCCTATATGTTTTCCATTGGTAGGCACACACAGTGACAGTAACCCATGAATCATAAGAAACCTGTCCTTAGCACCATGAGCACAAAAAAGGCTGGATTTTGAAATATATGGAACTTCATAATCAGGTTACCAAGGTTATCAAGAGACCTCAGCCTCAGGACAAGAAACAATCTTAACTACTCATTCTGTTTACTTCATTCCTTAATTATATTCATATCTCCTAACTTTTAAGCAGAGAAACAGAAGAAAATTCTCTTAAAGCATCGCTTTGTTTTTCAAAGGGTCTTTGTTTATGTATTTACATGCCCACCTGCTTGTGTGCATATGAGGTTAATGGCTGTTTATAGAGTGGCCCCCAAAGAGGTGATAGACATTTAGCTGTGAGCTAATTTCAATGTAACTGTGAGATTTGTGAAAAATGCATAGCCTTGTATACTGGTGGCCTATGAAGAAAAGGTCATTGATAATAGGGAGAAAAAGTTACATTTCAAATATAAAAGATCAAATCCTCATCACAGCATCTAATCTTCCTGAGGGAAGATGGGTGAGCAGAAGACTGGCTTTAGCCTTAGGGTTCCTGCATCGCTAAAGGCACTAGTATGGGGACATTAAACACCTGTGGGATTAACAGAGCAGAGTTTCCTGGGGCTCTCTGTGTAATCAACCATTTATGCTGGGGTGCAGAAAAAGCAGTGCCCACACCACCACATAAAGAGGAAAGCCTCTTCTGCCAGTGATTCATATGTATATCTTGCAGAGCTTAGGTAATAATTAACAAGTGAAAAGCAGCAACTTTATAGCAGGCTTCATATATCTTGAAGTCCTACTTGGAATCATAGAATCAGCTGGGTTGGAAGAGACCTCAAAGATCAGAGACCTCAAAGATCAGCCTCAAAGAGGACAGTAATGACATGCTGGTTTGCACTAAAAGTGAAATAACAAAAAAATCCCCACCTGAAACAACAGCAACAAAAACATTATTCAAGTTGAGCTGTACCTACCTGAGAGAGCAGAAATGAAACAAGGTTGGCTGCATTCTCTCCATGAAGACCTCAGAGATCAGAGACCTCAAAGACTACTTGTATAACCACAGACAGAAGTGTCTCCTTATAAATTGTCACTCTCATAGGTGTGAGAGCCTGGACTGGGTTTTCCTGTGCTAGAACAAACCAACTAGTATGACTTGGGAAACGAAGACTTGGGAACCCTGCAAGCAAATATCTGCCTGTTCTCTGAGTCAGTAAAGATAGATAGTATGAAATCTCAGAGCAAATGGAGTAAATAGCAGTGAAAACCTGTCCTTTAACACAGACCAGAATACAAATAATGCTCAAGAGCACAAGAATTAAGACAGATTTGAGGATGGATTCTGAAATGGGAATTTTCAGCTTGTGGTAACGAGAACATTGTAATACCAAAACACAATCATGGGCAATATGTACTATAATGTCATCATCTTATTTTTAATAAATAGGATGGTGATATGGAACAATTTGTTCATCTCTCAAATTATGACTTACTGGAGCATTCTGATTTCAGAACTTGATTTCAAAAGCATTTCAGACCTCATTTTCCTTAAGAGCAAGGAGGATTTTCATCTGTATATTACCCTCTTTCACCTAAAAATCAGCATTTAATCATCTTTCATTGTTCTTTTATTCAGAGTCAGGGAACACACTTTACCTCTTTCATGGAGCATTCACAAAAAAGAGGTTCAACTAGAACTCTGTTAACTTGTATGGACGCAAATGGTGTGGAAAGTAATTTTATTTGAATCTACATTATGATTAATACATTGTCATTATTCCAGAATCCCCTTGTTGGAACATTTATATTAAATAAGAAATATATTGAGATGATAAGCTGTCTTGGTGTCCTTCCCTTACTTAATCAGAGCAGGAAGTCAGTTAAAAGTGGTGAAGATTTGCAATTTTATCTCTGACTGCAAGAGCAGTGATTTCTTTAGTAGTCACTTGTTGGGCGTTCAGACTAGAGGAAATAATAGCACATGCACTATCCCTCTTTCATTTGCTTAGCTATAATGTAGAACTATACAATACCCTACAATCTAAAATCACTGCCAATGCATTCTGTGCTGGGATTTTCTATGTGATGCAGAGGTGAATCAAAATAACTGGAATGAAAACAAAACCAACCAACCAACCAACCAACCAAAAATTTAAAGATAAAAATCACACTCATAGAATTAAAAGCTTCAGTCATTAATTCACCCACAATTTGTAGAAAATTAATAATTTGATAAATTCTTGCATGTGAATAACAAAAGTGAAAGTTTTTTAAAATCCATAATTACAGAGTAAACAGCTGTGTACTTTCCCTCAAATAGGTAAAGGGAGCCTTGGGGCAGCCAAATGGTGTGTGACCTGCACAGAGACAGCATTAACAGTCAAAGGAATTTGGAGGAACAGCATGTCTCAGGTAGGTCTGCTTCTGGGTGTTTCCTGAGACTACAGTAAATCATGTTTTGGAGACAGCTTCTGGAGTAAGGGGAGAAGGAGCAACCAGACCAACTGGTATCCCTGATATTTTCTCATATTAAAACATAAGTTTTGGTCAGCCACAAAGTTATTGTTTGCTGCTGGTAGTACTTCCTAACTGGTGATCTGAGCAGGAGACAGGGCCTTAGAAGAGATAATATTGGCACAATTGCTAATGGAACCCAAACAATAATCTTGTTCCCTCACAGCCTGTGTAGTGCTCAGCTACTGAGGGCTAGTGAAAAGCAACACCTCAGCACTAACCCATTCATAACATACTTAATCTGTATAGGAGAAAAAGTAAATGAGTCAATGCAGTCTGAGCAAAGTATGCTCTTCCGTTGAAGTATCAGCTCTGGTGTCTCCACATCAGCTTCTCAACAACAGTTAAACGGAAGGATTTGTAAAACACAAGCACAGTCTGCCACACATGAAGTTTTTACTTCTGTCCCACATACAAATAATTGAAAATAGGCTTATATAACTGGAGGACTAAAAATAAAAAGTATGTCTGATACTTTTCTCTTTAAAGGGGTTAATAATAAGTGCTGCTTGTGGAATAGTTTGGCTACTTTATAAGGTTTTACTGGTTTTCTTCTTGCAGGTATTTAGAAAGTTTTATTATGATATTTTTCTAGCTTGCTGCAATGGGTGAAGAGATCAAAGGAGGACAGTATATAGTAGCCTTGTGTCCTGAAGTGAAATTATGATTCAGTTATTAGCTCTGCTACTCAGAAGCATACATGAACTAATGCAGCATCTATCCTCTTTGCCTTATCTATTGTGACAAGCCTCCGGGGGGCTGATCCACATGAAATTCATTTCACATCTCATTCATTGAGTGCCTGGGATTTGAAATACCTTTCTGCTCTTCTAGGTTTCAATAAGCTAGACTGCAGAGACTCATTGCCAGCAAAGAGCAAGAAAGTAAACTTCTCCATAGAGATGGTGCTTTCAAATTTCCTGTGACGCCACTGGAGGTGCACTGACATTCATTTCAGGGGTTGTGCACATGTATACCTAGAAAAAGTATGAATTAGAGAATCACCATACTTTTTAGACCAATGGAAATATATTTTCTAATATTACCAATAATATTGAAGTAAGAAATATAAAAGATCATATTCAGTCCAAGATGTATGACAATGAAAGCTCCTCTTTTCCCCTAACATTAACTAAAAAATGCCCATGCTTTCTGTCACTGAAATTGGGAATAAAATCCCTTAACACCAATGTAGTATTAAGAAGTAGGCATTATTCATTATGGCGCCGGATGCACGGGGGATTGCTATTCCAAGTGTACATCCCAACAATGGAAACTTTTTACTATTTATACATTTCAGAAAAAAAAAGAAATTAGTGCTCATTTGTCACAAGTTACTTAACTTTTATTAATTAGCATTCTATCCTCTATTGGTTAGTGATTCTCTCACTTCTTATGCTAATTAATCCACTTTTGACTCAGTGGACTTCTTGAGGGTCTTCCATGGGGGT
>NW_008676694.1:0-5707 GCF_000695815.1 Acanthisitta chloris | reverse complement strand
TTCCAACCAGGTTGATTGTATGAAAAGATCTTAGAGTTGTTACTGTCTCCTGAAATCATTGGATCAATTCAATGGCTAAAAAAGGCAGCAAGATACTGACTTCATCAGTAAAGATGGTCAGGACATGGAGAACAGAGGATATAATTTTTCCGCTATGAAAAAGCCTTGATGCAGCCACGTCTTGAATCCTGTAGGGCATTTCAAGGAGGATGTATAGGAATTAAGAGAGGTACAGAGAAATGAACATGGAACCAAACAATCAGAAGATGTGTTACAGAAGGGCTGGGATTCTTTAATTTCAGAGATTGTATGATGAAGAAAAACAAAAATAAAAAGGCAATGGATAAGGTAAATGAAGAACTGCCAATCACCATATCAAACACCACTAGTCACAGGGGGAACCTGATGACACTACTGAGAGTCCTTTAGAAGAGAGAGTATAAACTAGTTCAGGAGTACAGCTTTACAAAGTGGATAGTGAGCTCTGGAATTGATTTTCAGAGGACATGCAGACTGACAGTATCACACTGCAGTCAACAGTATCAACAGGCTTAAAAAGGGTTTATACACATTAATGAACAGGCCTAAAAGCAGATACCAAAAGGAATAAGAAAAGGCAAAACCTCCAGCATCCTTAATACAGCTTTGAAAGTTACTGATGTGGCTTCCCCAGGCACAGACCTCTCTTCTAGGCTTGGAACAGTAAGACTCACTTCCTAGACCTTCCAGGAAGCACCATTTTGCAGTTTGGGTGATGCAAGAAAGGCCAGGTGAAATACTGAATAAAATGTCACATCTTCTCATCTCTTGCTTAACTGTTTCTTAATCAATTTCAGAAAATCCAGCCACCCAGTGGGGCAGCCTGGTAAGTGCTTATACTGAGCTGTACAACTGCACTCTGCTGTTTTCCGGCTGATCCATTCGTGCAGAGCAAGCTCAAAGTCTGAAGCACAGAGGCTTCAGTTCACCTATATGTGCTTTCCTGAAATATCACTTTTGTTAGTCTGATGTTTCTGCCACTTGGAAAAACATTGTGACTGTGAAAAAAAAACCTCTCCAGAAATCAGACTTTTTTTTCCAGATTCATTCCACTCCTTTGTTTGGAGGGAGTAACAATGGAAAAAGAAAGACAGCAACTTGATAAAGTAATCCATCATCTGTTAACGAAAGTGCTGCTAGTACCAATCACTGAAGAGCTCTATTTAAAGCGTCTTTAATACAAATTAGTTTTATTTTAATAAAGTAAATTGTTATTAATTTTCAATATAAATCATTATTCAAATGCACTTGTGCAAATACTTTACAGATTTTTCATCTTTGCTTAGCAAATATTTGAAATCATTTTATTAAAAGCATGTTACTTAGAAACCCTAGCATAAAAATATTTAGAGATGGCATACTATGAAGTCTCTTTCTCCCCTGCAAGATACCGAGTGTTTCAAGTTTTCACTGTGTTGAAAAGCAGTTCTGGAAGAAAGTACACAAAAAGTTTGTACCATAAGGCAAATCAGACTTGCAAGTTGATTTTGAACCCCTCTACTGCATTTATTTGGGAGAATTCATAATATAGACAAGTATTACTTGTAGTAAAATCCTGATAGCTCCAGATAAAATGTGATGTTCTTATCCTAACCAGCATGCCAAGTGTGTGAGAATATGAGACTACTGATTTCCTCCCCTTAACAAGTCAGGGCTGTAAATAGTTACAACCCAATCATGGGAACATCATTTATTGGCCTGAATAGCCAAGATTAAACATACCTTCAGCTGATGTCACAGAATGAAGTACAGAATTATAGCAAAGTGCAAAGCATAGCAGCTCTGTTAATTTGATTTTAATCCCTTTTCATCACTCTACTTCATTACTCAGTTCTCTCCTTCCTCTTGCTCTGTGGAGCTAGGCAAGGTGTTTGTTGAACATTTAGGTGCATTGCCCATCGAGTAAGTGGGCTTCTTGGAGTCCCTCTCAGAGACTGGACAGTGGCAATCTATCCAGGTGTCATGAAACTGATTGAGGCAAGAAGCAGTTATAACAAGAACTTGTTAGGTCCCATATGTAGAAATTTTGTATGTAAAACCTGCACTAAACCAGTGAGGTTTAAAGACCCTTCAGCAGACTGCTTTTGTCCAGAAGATGCACCATACAGAGAAGTGCAGAGAAAGCCTGAGCAACAGATGTGACATACAGTCCTGCAGATAAAGCACATCCAAGGACTGAGAGCTTGTTTCCTCACCCCTTCCTCTAATGGATTCATAGTCATTGCGGTAGTCCCTTACCAGGACGAAATTCACTCTAAATCAGTCAGGCTGAATTCTTCGTTCTGCCTGACATCTAGTGGTCCTAAACAGAAACGTTTTCAGCAATTCTGAACAGCTTTTTTTCCTCAAGTTTCCCGGTTAGATAGTACACACTCAGACTGTATATTTACTGGTTTATATGGAGGGTCTGTGACTTTTTCTAGCATTTTTCACTGTAAATTTCTGAAATAATCATTTTGGTCTGAATTCTGCTTAACTTTCAAGTGAAGCAAAAAACTTAGGTATAATGTCAACCAATTTTCAAGATAATCACTTGCCATGGATCTTTTCCATGTGCACAAGCATATTGTGGAAGAAGACCAGCTCTCATACATGATCAGTAAAATAATGGTACTATATTACACAATCATCCTGTTTTTTAAAAATAGTAACAATACAGATATTCCAGAATAACCATGTTACTTTTACACATCTCTCAGTACAAGTGATATGTGAAAATTCGTCTTGGATTTTATATACCTTACTTATCACTTTTTGTTATTCTGATTTAAGGAATTAATATCTCTTTCAACTACTATTTTCAAAAGCAAACCTAAGACATACTAGCGTGAAATACAGTATCAAAAAAGTCCAAACCCCAAAAAGATCTATACAGGTAGAAAAAATTTGTGTTGTTTTGGGGTTTTTTTCCAATGGGCTAAATAGCAACTTGTCACTGCTCATCTTTGGCCAGATCTGTTCAAAAACTGTACAACAGCAAAAAGGCACTTTGAGAAAGACAAGAGAAATTATATTGGAGGAATGGAAACCCCTTCAGCTGAAAGGAGTATAGAAGGAGTAGAACTAATTGGAGTGCTACTAAATAAGAAATTAAGTTGCCAAGATCTCCATTAAAGTGCAAAGAAGTCATGCCATTTATGTTCTCCTCTAACGAAGAAGCAAAGTGGCAGTTCATGAAATGAGTAGGTGAAAATTCACACATTGCAATTAGTTACTTCAGATTATGTTGAGGTGAAGATTTTGGCATAATCCAGAAGTTTCCATGTTTATAAAGACAATCAGACCTTCCTTACTCATATCAGATAAAATCATATGTAAACTTCTAAAAGAGACAAATACTCCTGTCTCAGGACACCCACCAGCCTCTGTGTGCTGAGTAAGAGGAAAATCCCTCAGAGGACACTAGTTCACATGCCATCTTTAGAAGTTTAGCACTTTCTCTGAATCTTTAACTTGCAGTTCTTGCCAAAATCAAATTTTCAAATTAAATGAACTCTGGAGGTCTGATTCAGGATGGCAGTCCTCATGTCCCCAGTTACCACAGCAGCATGTGAAAGCAAAAGACATACATATTTATTACTGGAGGGAGGATGAGAAGGCAAGAAAGCAAAAGCTCTTTTACCATTGATACCAAGCCATACATCTCCTGTCATGAATTTACCAAGCTCCGTTTCAAAAGTAATTAAGATTTGGCTTTTCACCTCCATCTTTATAATTGAGAAGCTGTTTATTAACCTGTCCAATAGTTAGGATTGGGTTTTGATTTCCTATTTTATAGAACTATTTTATATCCCTTTGTCTTTGTTCCAAATACTTTCTAGTAACACTTCTCACTTCCCATGTTGACTTGCAGTGTTGACTTGCTCAGCCTTTTTTTGTCTGAACAAAGTAAACTTTTTTCAGGTTGCTCCTATGTATCTCTGCTCCCTTGACACTGCTAGCAGTCCTCTATTACACTTGAGCCCTTACCTTTCTTGCATACAGGTGATCAAAATTGCTAAGAGTCTTTTAGATGGAGTGGGGGATGCAAAAAAATTAATTCTTCCTAACAGCTACCAAATACTTCACTGACGCATCCCAAGACCTCACTTACTGCTTTACTACCATCTCTTTCTCTCTACATGCAGTCATCCTTTAAACATTTTCAACCAATTATGACCAAGTTTACAGCAAAAAATCCAAGTTATTTCTCCCTAAATGCAATGGCTTTGCACTTTGCACAAACGAATTTCATTGTATTGAATTCCTTTTATGTCAAAGTCATTAACAGAATTATTAAAACTGGTCTCAAATGGGGAACTTTACTAGTACCCTCCTTCCCTTCAAAGTTACTCTTCTCTTTTCCTCTTTCAACCAGTGTCTCAAACTCTTGAACAGTTCTATCAAACTAGTCTTGCTCAATGCAGTTATTATTATTCTTAAAGATCTCATACAAAACACTACATTGAATATCAAATAAATGAGACCTAGTAAATTATTTTTGCCAAGAAAATTAGTTATATTTAGGAACAAAAAGATACGGTAAGTTTGGTTTGATTCTGTATCTCTTGAATTCACACTGCATTTTATCCTGTTTCATTTAGCCCCTACATCTCATCTCACTACCTTCTGAAGTTTGCCAAGTCTTTACATTCTACTAAGCTCAGGCTAGACTTGGTATCACAGCAATGGGGGCTTCAGAGAAATCTGTACAGTCTAAATGCCTTTGCAGAGACAAGATCAGGTGCAATCAACACTATCTTTCACATAAGTTTGTCCAACCTACTTTCAAAAACTAATGTGGCTGTGAAAATCTTCAACTAACCCACTGTAACACTTTAATTAGAAATATCCCGACTATTCATTTCAAGCTATCTTTGCAACAAAAGATGGTGCTTTTATCTTGCTCTTTTCCCACCCAAAAGAGAAAATTAGTGATCAACTTTTTATAATAGTCTTCCTATATGGATAGACCATGGCTGTTTCATGGTCTTCTTGCTTTAAGTTCAAACAAATCTTGTTCTCTCAGTCCCTCTTTTACAAACACGCTTTTTCATTACTTCACATCTCTGTGGGACTTTCTTCAGTTTATTGAATAATACTTACACTGTAACAAATTCTAATCTGCTCACTACAATTTGCGGTATGTTTTCCCTGCAATTAGGTAATTCCTGTTTCATGGATGAATTAAATATAGTAGCCAGTACAGTGAGTATTTGTTGTGCAACAAGAACACAGGGACACGTGCTTGTACCAACTAATATACACAAGATGTACGTGAGGATGGTAACCAGTGAAGTAAATATTTCATTGTGTCAGTCAAATAGATATCCCAGGCATATCTACAGGCTGGATGAAGAATTGATTGAGAGCAGTACTGCAGGGAAGGGCTTGGGGGTGACAGTTGATGAAAAACTCAACATGAGCTGGCAATGTGCACTTACAGCCCAGAAAGCCAACCAAATCCTGGTCTGCATCAAAAGGAATGTGGGCAGCAGGTCAAGGGAGGTGATTTCCCCCCTCTACTCTGCTCTTAGGAGACCCTATCTGGAGTACTGTGTGCAGTTCTGGTGACCCCAGCATAAGAAGGACATGGAACTGGTGGACCAAGCTCAGAGGAGGTCACAAAGCTGAAAAGAGGATTGAAGCACCTTCATTATGCAGGCAGGCTGAGAAAGTTGGGGCTGTT
>NW_008676693.1:961-3404 GCF_000695815.1 Acanthisitta chloris | reverse complement strand
GGCTAGTGTATTTGTACTGCACAGATAATCTGAATGTGTGCCACTGGGTTAGGTCATCAAAGTAGGTTCTCAGGCCCCCAGTTATCAGACTTCATCAGACCTTTGGAGGAGTGGTCAATATTCTCATATACACAAAAGAATCCAGGAATGATTCAAACAAATAAATAATTAAACAAACTCCACAAGACTGGCTAATCATCCAAATTTGCTCATACATGTGGCAATCAGAACTACTGTTCTCTGGTCTTTTCTTGCCACATGCCTACATCTCACCACTAAATTCCTGCATGACCAGATCTTTCTTTTCTCATTGATCTTTCATCATATCCTGGGAAGTCCATCTTTTCTGTATTGATTTGTTCTACCATATTTCTCATTGTTTTACCTGTCCTCACACATCCTCTTGGTTTAGTAAAGCCTGAATACTTTGTCTCTTGCACACTCAGCATGAAAGCACACACTCATATCATCAGTGCCTCCATGACTGTAGGTGCTAATAAAAAAAAATCAATACACAGATCAATCCTCCCCCTCACATTTTAAGATCTGTATCCAGATCTTAAGATCTGTATATTTGAATAGAAAAATATAATCACAGAAAACTATCAAGTAGTTCTGTAAAAATCATTTTGTATATTCCATTTTGGATATTGAGGCAGTAACATATTACACGGGAGTATGACTTTATATACTTTTCACCATTTATAGAAGCAATGATTCTGATACGTATTCTACTTCTCTCCCTGTACAAGTTCCACTTCCGTTCTACTTTCATTTGTGTTGCAAGAAAATTGAAGATCACATTATGCTTATTATAATTCTATCCCTTGCTTATAACTTCAGCAAATTTTACTAGTTAAGACTGAATTTTTCATGCTTCTCTCTGCTTAAGGCTATATTAAATTTATTTAAGTGTATCATCAGAAACTACTTGATGTTTTCTCTGAAAGAGCTCAGTCAAAAAAAAAGTGGTGAAACTACCTACTTATATCAGATGATTTGTTTAACACTACCAGCCACTTCATGACTTACATTCTGAAGAAGATGAGAAAACAATCAAAAAGGTACATTTGCTATCTTGATAAAAGTATACAGATATGAAAAAAAAAGTTGGGAAGGAGAGAAATCTTCTTACATCCAAGCTTAAAGTGACATTTGTATCTCAGTTCTTTGAAAGGCCTAGCTTTTCTTGACATTCACAAATCCCTTCAACCAGCACTTTAGCAATCTGTACTTACTGGCGAAAGAGAACTAAGTCTTCTACCACACAGAGCTATACCATCTAGGATGATGAGATCAAGTCTATGCTTGTTTCTTCTATCTTCTATGAGAGTTTTTCAAGAAATATTTTACTCTTACTCCAGAGTCAAGGGTGAAACACGGGAGTTTCATGTATCAGCATGCATTAGGATTCCAGCTAACATACGCTAATGATTCAAGTAACACCATATATCTGGTTACTTACGTTAGCAACATAAGCAATAAAATGTAATAATATCTTCTTGGTGAAGACAAATCCAAGGCTGAGATGTGAACAATAAGTATTACAGGGGCTGTGTCCCTGTTGGGTTCCCTTGATCCCCTGAAACAAGGCAAGAGAAATGATTAGCCAAATCAATTCAACTACAACACCCAGACCACTTCTCTGGCATTCTAAATGGCACTCAACATATACTTGCACTCTGGTAAGACTTAAAAATTACTTTTTTTTCCACACCGATGGTATTCACCATTCAGGAGGGGTTACTATTCAGAATAATTTATTTTAGGCAATTTATTTTAGATCTTATGCTCCTCCACTTTACATGTTTCCAGTGGATAGTAGAAATCAGCTCCACAACCCACATGCTTATTCCTTCTCATTGCTGGGGATTCAGCCATATCTCATTGAAGCAATCACGCTTTAATTAAGAAAGCCTTAGCTTAGTCAGCTGTTTGGTGAGCTTGCCTGCTGAGGACTCAACCTCACCAACACCTGACTTACTCAGACAACAGAAAAAACAGCTTGGACAGAAGTACAAAGTCTAGCATTTTCTCAGAAAAAAACTTGAGTCTTACAATAGAGACAATGGTCATGCTCTATCCTGCACTTAATGAAACATAATATTATATATAATACCCTATTATACACTATAAGATACTATTTTATGTATATAAATTTTTATCTAAAAATATAAAAGCATCAAAATACAAACCACATTATATATATATGTACTAAAAGGTGTAACTGTATATACCATATAATGTATTATAATATATACATATATATAATCTAAATTATATACAATGCAGTATAATGTAAATATTATATGATATATATTGGATATACTATATACTATATACAATATTGTTTTATACTGAAACAGTGTAGTTCCATACTGAAACTGTAAAGGATAGAATGGAAGTGTAAGCATGGGGTAGGAGGCACAGGAAAAACACACTG
>NW_008676693.1:0-950 GCF_000695815.1 Acanthisitta chloris | reverse complement strand
TCAGATAAAAACAAATTTTGCATGGAGTTTAGATTTTTGGCATTCCAGTTAAAGCTGTCTTGCAACAACTTTCAAAGGGCTCGAATAGCATTACCTATTAGGTTAGGGTTAGGGTTAGGGTTAGGGTTAGGGTTAGGGTTAGGGTTAGGGTTAGGGTTAGGGTTAGAGTTAGGGTAGGTACCCTACATGCTTAGGAAGAAAATCCACAAGACTAAATAAGGAAAAATCGTGTCTCCAGAGTTAAGGGATCAAACAGGAAGTTCTCTTTTCCAAGTGTTTAAAGTTTGCCTTTTCAGGGTTCATAAGTAAAAGATTCTTATCCATAGCTCAATTAGATTTTGCATGTACATTTTGTGGAGAAGTTCCTGAATCACTGAAACTATGGTCCCAAGATTACTACTAAAAAAGTAATAGCATACATCTGATGTCAACATTTCACAGAATCATAGAATGTTTGGAGTCAGAAGGACCTTGAAGTTCATCTAGTTTCAACCCTCCTGCCATGGGCAGGGACACATTTGAACTAGACCAGGGGCCCAAAGCCCCATCCAACATGAACACTTCCAGGGACTGGACATCCACAACTTCACTTGACAATCTATCTCACCACCTCATTGTAAAAAACTCTCTCCTTATATCTAACCTAAGTTGACCCACTTTCTGTTTATAGCCATCACTCCTTGCCCTATCACTACATGCCCTTGTAAAAAAACCCTCGCCAGCTCTCCTGTAGTCACCCTTTAGGTACTGGAAGACTGTTATAAGGTCTCCCTGAAGACTTCTGTTCTCCAGGTTGAACAGCCCCAAGTCTTTCAGACTGGAAGAGGTGTTCCAGCCCTCTGATCATCTTTGTGGCACTCCTCTGGACCAGCTCCAACTGGTCTATGCCATTCTTAAGTTGGGGGCCCCAGAGCTGGATGCCATACTCCAGGTAGGGTCTCACCAGGGCA